>NC_035445.2:11172290-11375366 GCF_002127325.2 Helianthus annuus
GACTATCGGAGATAGGATAGATTAGTCCGGCGTCAAGTAGTTTGATGACTTCATTTTTAACCACTTCTTGTACATTGGGATTTACTCTTCGTTGTGGTTGAATTACTGTTTTGTAGTCATCATTCATTAAAATTTTGTGCGTGCACATGGAAGGACGTATTCCTTTAATATCTACAAGCTTCCAAGCAATCGCATTTTTGTGTTTTTTAAGAAGATTAATTAATTTTTCTTTTTCTACGCTACTTAATTTAGATGAAATAATTACAAGTAAATTACCATCTTTGTCGAGAAAAGCATATTCCAAACCTTTAGGAAGTTCTTTGAGCTCAATGGGTGGGTCTTTAGAAGACACCGTATTTTGTGGCTCATCTAGATCAAGAATCTTAAAGGTTTGTTCTATGGCGACCTCTTCTTCAACAAAGTGGTCATCTTCTTCAGTTGTATCGGGTGGCTCATCTTCATCTTCAATTAGGGGGTCATTATTGCCAAAAGGATATTTCATTGAACACTCAAGATCTATGCTCCTTTTGAATGCCCCTAATTGAAGAGGTAGATTGTTGAATTTCCGGTTTTTCAAAGCTTCATGAGTTTTTACCAAAGGTTTTCCCAAGACTAGAGAAGCGTCATCGAGGATGACAAAGTCGGTGGGAATAACCAATTGATTTGCTTGAACCAAGACATCCTCAACTACACCGATTGATTTTATTACCTTTCGATCGGATAGAAAAATGGGTATTTGAAGTGGAGAAAATCACTAATACTTAATTTTTCAAAAATATAGTTAGGCATTATGTTAACACAAAGATCTTTATCAATGGTGATATTACTAATAAATGAATTTTGAAAGAAACATGGAACCGGTGTAATGTTAATTTCAAAAGGATCTTCTTTTATTAGCGAAGTTTGATCATTAGTTAACTTAACACTTACCATTTCTTTGATTTTAGCACTAGTGTTTAACTCCTTTAAAAACGTGGCATGAGGGGTTACTAAACAATGATTTTCGAAAGAAGGTGACAAGAGATTAATTTCTTTAAAATTAGACTCTTCTTGAATTTTAACATTATCGACCTCACCTTTTTCGTTGTTTAACTCATGTGTCGGTTTTTCACTTTCTTGTTCTTCCATTTTTACATTTTCAACTATCTCTACGTTATTATTACAATTTAATTCTTCTCTTGCGCGGGACTCCTCTTCCCTTGCGCGAGATTCTTTTATGCAACGTTCGATAGTTTTAATGTGTTCTAATATCCTATTGGTCACTTCGGTGAGAGAGAAAGAATTGGGATCCTCAAATCTTGAATCCGGTTGTTCGATCCTTGGTTCCTCATAGTACCCATATGAAGTTGATGGTTCACACCATTGTTCTTCATTGTAAGTATATGATGGATAAGGGTCGAAACTTTGTTCTTCATAGTACTCATATGAGGTGGGTTGTTCACGCCATGGTTCCTCACAATAAGTGTATGAAGGTGGTGGCTCATATCTTGACTCTTCAAAGTATGAGTATGAAGGCTCATACCTTGGTTCATCAAAATATGAGTATGAGGGAAAAGGTTCATACCTTTGGTCTTCATAGGATGTGTATGAAGTTGATGGCTCGTACCTGGGCTCCTCATAATAGTTGTATGAAGCGGATGGTTGAAACAAGTTACCATATTGTACCGAGTGCGGGTTACCACAATTAGTGCAATAGTCTCTCACATAATCATCCTCCTCATAGGTGTAGTTGTAACCTCCTGAGTATTGATCCATAAGAATCACTCAGCAGACTACAACTGAGTCTCGGGACCAGAAAACAAAAACAAAGACGGAAACAAAAGGTTGGACACGGCCCCGTGTTTGGTGAACACGGCCCCGTGTTCAGGGTCTGTATCTGGGCGTTTTAATTAAAGTTACTGGTCACGTTGGACACGGGGGCGTGTTCAGTGAGCACGGCCCTGTGTTCAGACTCTGTATCTGGGTATCTAACTAAAAAATATGCAGCACGGGGGCGTGTTCAGTGAGCACGGCCCCGTGTTCAGGCTACTATAAATGCAAACTAAACTAAAATGCAGAAAAATGTGCGTGCGTTTTAAAAGGTTTTGAAAAACTGATTAGGCCGTTGATTTTAAGCTTTCTTAAAATCCTTGTGTCCCCGGCAGCGGCGCCAAAAACTTGATGTGCGTGAAGTGTGTTATATTTTTGATGTATATTTTAAGCCCTTTTTACACTTTTAGCCAAGTTTTAAATTTATAAAACACGATATTTACTAACACTAAACACACATATGGGCAAGTGCACCCATCGTGGACGTAGTATAGTGTTGGTAAGATACCAAGGTCGTCCAAGGACACAAGAGCTTTTAGTACCGGTTTATCCTCAACGTCTAATCAAATCAAAAAGTTAGAAAAGATTTTTTAAACTAAGAAAATAATAACTAACTAAATGCTGAAAAATAAAATAAAAATAAAAACAGATAGACAAGATGAATCACTTGGATCCGACTCGTGTATTAGTATAACCATTGATTATTTTCGCACTTTTGCACTTGTTTAAGAGATTATCTTAGTTATTGTAGTAGGCCCCTCTTTTGAAGGCGACATTACCCTCAACCCAGTAGTTTGAGTCAGCAAGGATACAATCCTAAAGGGTCGGATTATTGAAAGATAATGAATTAAGTTATTAATTCAAATTATGGTAGGCCCCGCTTTTGGCATTGACGTTACCCTCGACTAAGTAGTCTGAGTCAGCAGGGATACAGTCCTAAATAGCCGGGTTATAGTATTGATAGTAGTTAACTTATGAGGGGGTCAAAGAGTTTGGATCCCCGCCATCCAATACCTATGGGCATTGAAGAAGATCCTACTAAAGTTGACCCAGGTCCCTTGCAGGACCTCTAAACGCTGAACAAGGGTAAGACCCTTACCAAACCGTTCCCTTAACCCCCGACCAGTTAGCCAACATACCTCCATATAGACCGTGGAGATATGAATGGTGAAAATCTTTTATTTTATATAGACAGCAAAATAATGCCAAGACACCACGGACAAACGATAAGGAAAGATCACCTTCAACATAAGCAACTAGTTATTAAAGTCATTAATACAAAACCAAATAAAAAGTGCAAAAGATTAAAAATAAAAAGTATTATACTAAACACTTGTCTTCACCAAGTGATGTAAGAGACTTAGGCAAACATGGCCTTGATTGTCAAGAACTCTTACGATCAATCTTGGATCCCGAGACGACTCACACACTCTATGATGGACAATGGATGATGGTGGTGCATGATGGTGTTATGGTGGTGGTGGGTGGTGGATGAAGTGTGAGAGAGGTGGTGTGCCAAGGGATGAGTTGCAATGAAACCAAACACTCCTATTTATAGGCTGAACAGAAGGCTGGGCATGGCCCCGTGTCCGCTGGACACGGCCCCGTGCCTGTCTGACACTCTCTCTCTTCATTAATTGTAATTCACAATTACAATTAATGCGCCTGCTGTACTTTCGCCACGCCCCCGTGTTCACTGGGCACGGCCCCGTGGTGGGCAATAGAAGCTTCTATAGGTTTGTCTTTTCTGCTGCTTCTTGGGCACGGCCCCGTGCTGGCTGAGCACGGGGCGTGTTCAGTCTTCTGCCTTCTCTATTTTGCTTGGGAGGACGTTGTTGACGGGTCAGGCAATCCACTTATGTTCCTTTTCTTGTATTTATGCTAGATTTAGCTGTCTTTTTGCTTCTTTTGTGAATTTGAGCTCATTTAATCCTGAAAATACAAAAGGAAGACAAAAACACTCTTTTTCCAACATTAGTACTTAAAAAGGGTTAGTTTTATGCCTCATTTGATGTAATTTATATGTTGCATTTTACACACATCAGTCGTGGACCCATACAGAAGAGTGCGTTTGTGTCCCAGTCGATAGTAGTCGACACGAAATCGTCTAGGTTTGGATTGCTTCCTATTTCGTCACACATATTAATGTTCTCGTGAAACATTAATGATCAACGATTTCATTGACGCTTTACATACTACGTCTTATATACTGGTTTCATCTTATACAACTCACATTTTGTGGATACAGTTTATACAACTCACATTTATGGATGCATTTTATACAACTCAGATTCTACAGATACATTACATACAACTCCAATTTTACAAATACATCTCATACAACTAAACTGCATGAACTCGCCAACTTTTGTTGTTGTTTTCAAACTTAACATGTATTTCAGGAAATTAGTGGACCATGTAGACATTTCAGTCAAGGAATGCAAGTATCAAGACTCCATGCCACCATTTGAAGGGTTTGCCCGTTATATACCGCCTCTTTGCGATGATATAGTGGTCAAAACCTTGACATTTTAAGACTTACATCTTGATGTATAAAACAATGACAACTTATTTTCATTTGATGGTTTGTAACCAATACATTTAACTTATGTTGCGTTCTTTTGAAACGATTATGACAATGGCATTGGAGCTTGTTTTTATTCATTTAGTATGTTCACTTATATTGTTATGCAATGAGAACCGATCAGATCACACCTCGCGCTTCCGCTATGAGCGGGTGTGACAGGTTGGTATTAGAGCATCGATTGTAGTGAACCAGGATTCTTTCTCGAGTCTAAGTCTACAATCACTAGGGACCTCTCACGAAAACCTCTTGTTCATGTTGAACAGATTATAAATAAATTTGGACAGGTCAAAAGGTTTTCATTGCATAAACATTTTTCAAGGTCCACTACAACAAAAATTCACTTCACATAAATCAAGTGAGGACATTTCCATGGGTGAAGTCTATGAGAAATAGACACATTACATTAACAGACTATGTGCCTATAATACATTACATTATCATTTTACACATTATAAACTATTTACAAGTTTAGCTCATACAAGATAGAAATCCTTGTTTGATAGGATTTTACATGATTACATATATAGGTTATTCATATATGTGTTGTACGGAATATTTGGGAAGAACAAAATGCCTGAGACTTCGAATTCCATTGTCATCCTTGACACACATAACACGGTTAAGCCACGACGTCTTTTACACAAGACATAATACTCTATTTCAAAACAATAACATATTTCATACCATACATTTTCCATGAGAATATCGACCTCACGTCTATTGCGGAGCTTATGACGAACGTGGTTCCTATGTGAGACCATAGAGCATTGATCCCATGGAAGAATGGTTGCTTTCTCGCAGATGTTGAGATGCCTGACTTCAGTAGTGACGATGAGGTGGAGGTGGCAGCCTTGGACAACAACTCCATTAGTGGGATGAGGTCCCTGTGGCTCATACAAATCATGATTGACGACACTCTTGTCCAGTCAAGGAAGATGAAGTACTCATCTTGAAGGTGCCCCTCCAGTTGTTATCTTTACAAATTCTCTCTATTTTTTTATTTCATTCAACGTCGTGCCTTTCCGTAAGTAATGACAACGGACGTTGACACGTGAACTATCACGAAGGTCCCTTCTATGTTGATGGTATATATAGACAATAGTGTCCTCTCTCTGACTGATCGTCTGTCTTGAACGAGAGAATTCTAGGGTGACCATGCAAGGCAAATTATTATTACGGGGGCCCACGTAATAACAACTTGTAGTGCATGGAAATCCTGGTGGACTCTGCGGGCAAAGCTAGTGATCACTATCCATTCAAAATTCTTAAGTTGTTCAAGTTTGTATCCAGTAGAACACTAACCGAGATGGTTACTATAACACCCTACAATACAATACAGGAAGACGATACGTATTGTTTGCACCTATATTTATGGAGGATCTTTCCTCAACACGAGTTGTTCGAGACTAGTCATCTAAACAAACAAAACTTGTTAGCCACTCATGGAGGATTTTTCCTCAACATCCTAGAATCCTTGTACATGAGTTGGTTCTTTGGTGTCTATGACACCTTATCTTATTTATTGGAAATGAATACAATAAATTTCGTCATTTTTACATTTGTCTTATCCCAAGGGATAGTATGGCATGAGCCATGCTACAACTCCCTCATTGCATTCTATTCGACATCTATGAAGATCTTAATGATCTTGTTGGAGCTCGTGAAGCTCAAGCACTATTACCATACTTGTCACATGGACAAGTACGACAAAGGAATTTCCCTACTTCGGATGATCAAAGCCTATGGAGTATGGAATGCATACTATATAGACGGAGGCCACTGGTTGGTTTCCCCTTCTCAACGAATTATTTTGTTTTCCACATAGACATATGACCATTACACGCAAGAGGCGCTATGCATTTTGGTTTCGGTTATCCACCTTATCATTTATTCGAACATGTATGAACAATACGATCTTGAGGTTCCATTACCGACTGCATTCTTCATTCTTGGGCGCAGGATAGACTATATTGTCCAAATATATGTCTAGATTCTTTTAATGTTGTATATTAAAAAGATCATGGCGCCAGGAGGATGGTCTACACCCAAAAATGGGTTAACTAATCAACATCTCACAGTCAAACTAAAGTTCTTATGGAACAACATGAGGGTGCAGAAATTGCACAACATGAGGTCAATCGAGACGACACCTGTGATGGTACTGGTGGTACTGGTAGTTCAAGTGGTTCAAATCCCGATGGATTGGGAACGAGTGGCAATGCCACACCGGAAGATGCGACATCCCAAGGTTTTAGGTCTAAGGCCTTTCCGGACTGTAAGCTGCAAGACCTCGTTAATACGAGAGGTGTGGTAGGTTCTGTCCGCCAAATAAAGACAATGAAGTCGGTTAGTCATACTAGTAAACGTACTCCTGAGTAAACAATTAGATACATAAAGAGTCTCCTGCTGAAGACAACATTAACTTGGTGGAATCTCCAAGTACAAACGCCAGGAAGTGATACTATAAAGAGGTTGACGTGGGAAGAACTCAAGGATCTGATGTGAGAAGAGTATTGCTCACTGATTGAAATTCAAAGGTTGGAAACAAATTCTAGAACTCGATCATGACTAGAGCCAATGTTGTTGGTTACACTCGAGGCTTTCACGATCTCTCAAGGTTTGTTCCATACTGGGTAGTACCCGAATTCAAACGCATTGAGTGTTACATTTGGGATTTAACCCTGTGATCCGAGGCATGACCGCATAATCCCACCCTACCTCGATCACTCAAACAGTAGTTACCCAACACGTTTCTTACCAATCAAACTCATGCATGTGAAATGAGTTTCATGGCTAGTGACGGAATTGTCCTAGCTACAATTAGGGACTAGATTGTCCTATAACTAAACATAGGGATTGGATTATTCTACAACTAAATATAGGGATTGGGATATCCTACATCTAAACATAGGGATTGGGTTATCCTACATCTAAACATATGTATTGGGTTATCCTACATCTAAACATATGGATTGGGTTATCCTACATTTAAACATAGGGTTCCTAAAACTATATAGTGAAGTCCTCGCCACACAGAATTCAAGATGTACTTGGCCTAGAGCCAAGTAAGCTAGACGTCCCTTATTCTATAGAATCGACATACGGTAAACTAGTCGAGTCAGGGGAAGTTGTTAGAGAATGTTCCTTGGAACTTGGCGAGAAAAAATTCTGTATCGATCTCTTACCTATTGAGTTGGGTAGTTTCGACGTAGCAGTTGGCATGGATTGGTTATCCAATAAACAAGCCAAAGTCTTGTCATTAGAAAGTCATTTGCCTACCACTACTGAACAAAGAGACACTTGTTATTCATGGAGAGAAGCATGACACACCATTGCGGATCATCAATTGCATGAAGGCACAAAAGTTCTTACGGAAAGTTTGTGTTGCCTTTCTGGCACATGTTGTCAACAAGAATGCCGTTGGGCCGAAGCTGACATATATTCTAGTGGTAAAAGAGTTTCCTGAAGTCTTTCCTGAAGCCTTGCCGAGACTATAACCATATCGACAAGTCGAGCTTCATATCGACTTGGTACCAAGAACCGCACCTGTAGCCAAATCTCCATATCGATTAGCACCTTCTAAACCTTGTAGTTGACCAAATAAGGATGTTGTGAGTTCATAACCCCCACTCTTTATCATTTTACATCTTTTTAAAGGTTTTCGGGGGAGAGATGGAAGTTTTGCAAAAGTGCATAACATTTCAATGAACAAAAATTCATATTTCTAAACCATGTTACAAATAAATTTCCAACTAGCTCAAATGGTTTATGAAAGGTTCAAGCTTCTACTCCAAGGTAGACTTACGATCGGGTATCACCAGTTACGAATACAAGAGGAAAGCATACCGAAAACGGCCTTTCGAATTCGTTACGGTCATTACGAGTTTCTCGTTATGCCTTATGCTTTTAACGAACGCACCAGCGGTCTTCATGGATTTAATGAACCGCGTGTGAAAGTCATATCTCGACAAATTCGTCATAGTGTTCATTGACGACATCTTGATATAATCATGATCGGCAGCTGAGCATGAACAACATTTGATAACCATCTTAGAACTACTCAAGAAGGAGAAACTATACGCTAAATTTTCCAAATGCGAGTTTTGGATTCGTGAAATACAATTTCTCGGGCATATAGTGAACAAGAAAGGCATTCAAGTAGACACCTCAAAAATCGAAGCAATTAAGAACTGGGAAGCGCCCAAGACTCCAACTGAAGTCCGACAATTCTTGGGATTAGCAGGGTACTATCAGAGATTTATTGAGAATTTTTCTAAAATTTCTCAACCGCTAACCTCCCTCACCCAAATAGAGAAATAAGAAGAATCATTTCAACTTCTCAATGATAAGTTGTGTGATGCACCAATCTTATCACTACCTGATGGTACCGATGACTTCGTAGTTTACCGTGATGCTTCGCATCAAGGATTGGGTAACGTACTTATGCAACGGGAGAAAGTTATCGCGTACGCATCGCGTCAACTAAAAGTTCACGAAAAGAACTATACCACTCACGACCTCGAGTTAGGCATGGTGGTATTCGCTTTAAAAACATGGTGACATTACCTATATGGTACTTAATGCACAATTTTCACGGATCATAAAAATCTCCAGCACATATTCAATAAAAAAGAACTAACTATCCATCAGCGACGTTGGATTGAATTGCTGAACGACTATGATTGTGAAATAAAGTACCATCCGGGCAAGGCGAACGTTGTAGCAGACTCCTTGAGCCGCAAGGAACGAGTTAGAAGTTTGAGAGTTCGAGCATTAGAGATGCCGATTCACACAGATCTTACCACACGAATCCATGATGCACAACAAGAAGCACTTAAGGAAGAACATCTTAAAGCAGAATCACTTCGAGGCATGGAAAAACAATTAGTGCTGAAAGAGGATGGAACTTTCTACTTTGTCGGTAGAATCTGGTTCCACTCTTTGGAGGCCTTCGAGATCTTATTTTTGAGGAAGCTCATGGGTTCGACTTGAAGGGGTACTATTGGTGGCCTAACCATAAAAAGGATATCACTAGCTATGTTGGAAAATGCTTGACCTACGCGAAGGTCAAGGCAGAATATTCGAAACCCTCATGTTTGCTACAACAACCCGAGATTCCCGTTTGGGAATGGGAACAAATATCGAGGGACTTCATTACGAAGTTACCCAGGACCTCAAGAGGCCACGACATGATATGGTAATCGTCGATAGATTGACAAAGTCCGCACACTTCTTGCCGATTCGAGAGAAGGATAGCACAGAGAAACTAGCAGAACTCTATCTCAAAGAAATAGTGGCTTGTCATGGAGTGCCTATTTCAATCATCTTAGACCGAGATGGTCGCTTTATTTCAAGAATTTAGAAGTCATTTCAAGAGGCCTTTGGATCTCATTTAGATATAAGCATGGCCTTTCATCCACAAACTGACGGCCAGAGCGATTAGACAATCCAAACACTCGAAGACGTGCTTTGTGCGTGTGTTATGGATTTGGGCGGCAACAGGGATACTCACTTACCATTGGTTGAGTTTTCCTACAACAACAGCTACCACACAAGTATACAAGCTACACCGTTCAAAGCACTTTACGGTCGGAAGTGTTGCTCTCCGCTATGTTGGGCGAAAGCGGGCGATAAACAACTAATTAGTCCGGAGTTAGTCCAAGAGACTACGGATAAAAATGTTTCAGATTAGAGACCGTATCAAGGCGGCTTGCGATCGACAAAAGAGCTACGTAGACAAGAGACGGAAGCCATTATCTTTCAAGGTCGGAGACAAAGTCTTATTGAAAGTCTCGCCTTGGAAGGGCCTAACGACGTTCGGTAAGCGTGGAAAGCATAACCCTCGTTATGTAGGATAATTTGAAATCTTAGAGAAGATTTGCACCATTTCCTACAAACTGAAGTTACTAGAAGAACTAAGTAGTGTACACGACACATTTCATGTGTCGAATCTTATGAAGAGTCCAACACAAGAAACGGTTATCATCCCGGCGGATGAAGTTCACATTTATGACAAACTCCAATTCATAAAGCACCTATTAAGGTCATGGACCGGAAGGTCCAGAAAATACGAAGGAGTCGTAACATATTAGTTAAAATTTGTTGGAACTCTCGACATGGACCCGAATATACTTGGGAACGTGCAGATCAAATCAAAACCAAAATACCCCCGCCTGTTCGAGAATATTCCTGCAAAGGATGACTCAGCTTGAATTTTGGGACGAGATTTTCAATAACAGGGGGAGAATGTGACAACTGCCACTTTCCGGCAACATTCATACACTTAAAATACTCATTTTAGCTACATTTTTATGCATTTTGAACACCGAACTGCGTATTTCGTAACATACACTTAGAATACTCATGGAATACTTACCTAGGATGCACATGATTCATTTTTATTGAATACATTTGAAACAGTTTAAACAATGCATCGAAACTACAAGAAAAGAACCTAGTAAGCTAGTATTCCGACGAAAACGCAGGATCCGCAGAAACCATCTAAATGATATCTTTAGGACTCAGACGAAAGTCCAACATCTAATATACATTAACACCTAACTAGGAATGCAAGGGTTTGGTTTATAACCTTCCTGAAGTCCGATAATACTAAAAACTGCCCGAAAAGCACTAAAAGCGCAATATCAACACTTTTCCACAGAAATTATGCAGAAATCAGCCTTTTAATCTTTTTGCAACATACAAAAGTGTTGTTTAACATAGAATTCATATGAGGGCCCTACCCCTTGCCCACTTGTTAAAAAAATCTAGATATTTACCTATTGTAGCAAGTTGGTTACCAAGTGGGCAAGTTGGTGAAAGAGGTAAAAGGTACTAACAACTAGTTACCAAATCACTGACCATTTCATTACCATTTTTCATCTTACATTACACACACATAAGAAAACTCTCTCAACTATCATCTTTTAGTCAAGAACAACCCACCAAAAACCTTCATTTTTCTAGCTTTTCTTTGATGATCAAGATGGAGTTTTAATGGAACTTAGGAGGATCTAAAGCAACCACAAGTTGAAGAAGTGATTCCTTTTCAAGCAACAAGATCATCATTTTTCTTTGCTTTTATCATCATCTAGATCATCCCTAGCCACAAGAGCTAGAAGTGAGCCTTCTAAATCTCTTTTTCATGCTTATTTATGTATATATTGTTTAATGAACAAGTTATAACTAAAACAATCATACAAAATAAGATGAAAATACAAAGAAGCAAACTAAAAATCATGATATAAAAGATTGTTTATGTTATGATTTAAAGCTTATTACTTGCATATTTGATCTAGTTATGATGAATATTATATGAAAAACTTGTTAGATGTTATTTAAAAACATGATCTAACAAGTGTACATGAAAGTGTTAAAAGGGTTATGTTAAACATAATGTTTAATGGATGAACATAATCTTTGATATTATTTAAGTGAATAGAGTTTTGCACTAAAAATACTGTTTTTACAAGATTTATAAAAAGAAACATACAAAATGGGTTTTGTATAAAAGTTTGATAAAACTAGAAGTAAAGTATGATTTTTGAACTAGTAAACGTATGTGAAGATCATACCAAAACCCTACATGATTATGAGTTCATCTTGTTAAGTTTATGTTATAAATCTCATGTGCTTTTGCTTAGAAACAAGATGAGTAAATTGTTGGTGATTTTGAAAAGAAAAAGATATGTTTTATTAAACATGGCAAGTTTATATTTCAAAGGAAATATGGCCAATTTTTCTATAAATCATATGTTATAAAAACTATCATTTTTGGCAAAATCTTTACTAGAATAAAAGATTTGAAAGAATGGTTTTTATAAAAGGCAAAGATACAAATATATATTTTTGAGAAATATATATTTAGTGATCTTAACAACTTATGTGCTATGTATTATTTGATTGTATTAGTTATTTACATGAAAGTTAGGAACTTGAATACAATGATACAAATAAACACAATGTACATTTCGATTAAAGTCTTACAAGACTACATGTAAACACGCCTTAAAAACAACTTACGGACATTCCGAGCTTTCGGACACAACTTATGGTCAAAACGGACGACGGGCGAATCTATGAACATATCACCATTCCGAGGAGTTACTACGACGTTTAGGCGATCTTTCGACGCGAATACATACAAATCACCGACAACAATATCCGGATGTTTTGAAACTTATAATAACTATTATGTATTCTTTTAATTAAAAAGCCTATATTTAGTAACTTTTATAAAAATGAAAGAATAGATTTTAACAAATGGGCTTATTTTACATATGGGCCTATTTTATATAAATGGGCTTATTTTTAATACAAATGGGCTTATTTTACATATGGGCTTATTTTATATAAATGGGCTTATTTTAATACAAATGGGCTTATTTTACATATGGGCTTATTTTATACAAATGGGATTATCATCCTAAATGGGCTTAACATAAATACATGGGCCAAGCCCAATATAAAAAACTCATGGGCTAAGCCCAATACCAAACATATGGGCCAAGGCCCAATAACATTAAGCCCAATACTATTTAGGCCCAATAGTATTTAGGCCCAATAACATCTGGGCGCAATAACATAAATTCTTGGGCTAGGCCCAATAATATTAAGCCCAATAACATGAATACATGGGCTAAGCCCAATGTCAAAACATGTGGGCTAAGGCCCAATAACATTAAGACATGGGCCCAGCCCAATGTCATATAATTGAAGAAAATACAATTATACAATTTATTCATACAAGACACGATGATACAACTCACAAGATACAAGATTACATATATATATATATATATGGTGAAATATATATATAAAAGTTTAACAATTCATACATCTAATACACAGTTCAAGGAACAACAAAGACATACAAGTTTGACACATATTTAAAACACAAGACTTGTACTCAAGTCATTTACAAAGACCGAAGTGTCTAACAAATATAAGAACATTTGTAGGTCGCAACATTGTTCAAGATGACCACGCGTAAGATCACGAACACGTACCATTCACGGACGCAATACTATGAGTTCATGTCCTCTATTCATTTTAAATGTTTTACAACTTTACAACTATCGGGGAAAATACATGTTTATAGTATGATAAGTCATGGAATGAAACACCTTAGATCATGTGCGATTAGGGTCATACATCTAAGCACCATTAATCCAGTTTGGACCTAGGTACAGAGGGTTAGATCTAATGGGTTTTAGCGAGCCCCACTCTTGGTCGTGGACCCATACAGAAGAGTGCGTTTGTGTCCCAGTCGATAGTAGTCGACACGAAATCATCTAGGTTTGGATTGCTTCCTATTTCGTCACACATATTAATGTCCTCGTGAAACATTAATGATCAACGATTTCATTGACGCTTTACATACTACGTCTTATATATTGGTTTCATCTTATAAAACTCACATTTTATGGATACAGTTTGTACAACTCACATTTTATGGATGCATTTTATACAACTCACATTTTACAGATACATTTTATACAACTCCAATTTTACAAATACATCTCATACAACTAAACTGCATGAACTCGCCAACTTTTGTTGATGTTTTCAAACTTAACATGTATTTCAGGAAATTAGTGGACCATGCAGACATTTCAGTCAAGGAAAGCAAGTATCAAGACTCCATGCCACCATTTGAAGGGTTTGCCCGTTATATACCGCCTCTTTGCGATGATATAGTGGTCAAAACCTTGACATTTTAAGACTTACATCTTGATGTATAAAACAATGACAACTTATTTTCATTTGATGGTTTGTAACCAATACTTTAACTTATGTTGCGTTCTTTTGAAACGATTATGACTATGGCATTGGAGCTTGTTGTTATTCATTTAGTATGTTCACTTATATTGTTATGCAATGAGAACCGATCAGATCACACCTCGCGCTTCCACTATGAGCGGGTGTGACACAACCTTTGAGTCAACTGAGGAGTTTGGGGTAGAAGTGGTGTTGATCTTGCTGATGATCTCAAGAATAACACGTGCCATCTGTTTGGCCATAAATGCCATCATCTTCTTTTGTGAGTTGGTCTTAGACCTCTTGATTGAGTTTGATTGACAACTTGATAACATCTAAAGATTCTAAACAAGGAATAGATGAGACTTGATCATAATGTTTTGTTTAGAGAAATTGGTTTTCATGAAGGCATCACATAGCATATAATGTTCAAATAATTCCACATAATATAACATGAATTTCACATAGTGTAACATGGAAAATGAGTGGTGTTGATCTTGCTGATGATCTCAAGAATAACACGTGCCATCTGTTTGGCCATAAATGCCATCATCTTCTTTTGTGAGTTGGTCTTAGACCTCTTGATTGAGTTTGATTGACAACTTGATAACATCTAAAGATTCTAAACAAGGAATAGATGAGACTTGATCATAATGTTTTGTTTAGAGAAATTGGTTTTCATGAAGGCATCACATAGCATATAATGTTCAAATAATTCCACATAATATAACATGAATTTCACATAGTGTAACATGGAAAATGAAAGCATCGTAAATTTAATTTGTTCATGAGAGATTATTATTGTTTTAGATTGCGAGAATGGTGTGATTCGTGTCTCCAAGCTTGAAATGAAGTAACCTGCAAATGTAAAACACATTAAAATTGAGATAGCATAAAAGAGGTTTAACGTAAAATTGGATTGTCACGGAACGTAACTAAGACTATTCCAAAGTAAATCGAAGTCCTTTCGAGTTAGGGAAACGTGCTTTGGCCTAATAGGCAAATATTCTCGTTGAGAAGTGATTAACGGTACTTGTCCTTCCAGTTACTACACATCCCTAGTCGATTAGTAAATCGAAACTTTTGCGAGATTGAAAATTGAAGAGTGGGACTAGTTATCAAGATGCGAGTTTCACCTCTAACTTGGTAACATCGTACCCTAGTGTGGTTGGTACTTATCAATTGATAAGGGACCACTAGGATATGAAATGGAAATTTCCTTGAAGATATGGATATCACTCCTAACTTTAGGGTAAATTTCGTGTAAAATATCAAGTATAGCTGAAAGAAAGCCATCACTAAATGTGGGTATCACCCCTATTTTGGTGAATCGTCTCGATTATGGAATACGAGTGTCTTTACCAAGCCTCCAAACATGTATTGTGTTAGCCTTAGGAAAGGCATGTATATTTAAAGACCAAAGAGAATAGGTAAGAAGCAAGCAAGATAGAAGGCAAGTAGTTTTTAAAGAACACATAGTGATAATGTTCCTAAACCATAGACTAGGTAAAAGCATTCATACTTTTCCTAATTCCCTATAGTTATGGCTATGATACCAATCTGTCACACCCCAACCGATGGCGAAAACATTGGAGTGAGACGAAAACAAATCACTCAAAGCATCATAACATTAGTTGTGACAATATAATTAAATAAAGATTTCACACAATGCTAAATTGTCATACATGGTTCATACATAAACAAATTGTATCAAAACATAGAATCAAAACATTGTTTATTTCTAAGGTGTGTTTCTAAGTCCACCCTAATCTTTGTTTCTTCACTAGCATCATCTTTTAACCTGCAACATGTATTAAAATAATGATCAACAATAATGTTGGCGAGTATACAAGTTTGAATACATAGCATAATAATAAAATGTTTAAACGTGCTCATATCCGACATGAATAACACATACACGTTACTAATATGCTAAACTTGTGTAAACTACATGTCAATCCCAAGTTTCCAACGCAATCTTGACTTCCCAACATCGTCGAAACGAAGCGGGTTAACATGTTTTACTTAACAATACCCCAAGAATCAAGGGCGGTGCGTTAATCCTATAGTTCTATAATTTTTAAGGTAGGCTAGCAAAGTTAATGAGCATATAGACATAATGCATACATAGCATACGAAATGAACAAGTATCACATGTTTTCATGTTTAAATGTGGATAGATTGTGATTTGAATAAACAAGGCTCAAGTGTTGCGTGTTTTTGTATAGTGTACATGTTGCACCGAAAGTGTTTAAAATGAAAATGGGATTGAGTATACTCACAGTTTTGCGTAGGGTTCCATGAAAACCGAGAGTGGAGTGATCAAGTCTCGAGATTACGCTGAAATGGTTACACGAGAATATAAGTAGACTGATGTGAAGGAGTGTCAGATCAAAAAGTTTAAAGTACGTGAAATAAAACGAGTTGAGTGCTCAACAATCCATTCGTGTGGATGGACTTTCTGTTAAAAACGGGAAATAAATGAGTTAAGTGTTTGACAGTCCATTCGTACGGATGGGCTTTCTGCTTGGACGGGTCGACTGATTAATGTGTGATACGAACTAATTTGGTTATTAAATCAGTGAGGTAAATGATGTAAAGAGTAAGTAAAAAAGATCGGGTGTAAAAGCTGAGGTTAAAACATAACATAAAACAGTTCGGTGTGGTATAAAGTCCATTCGTACGGATGGATGTAGTCCATTCGTACGGATGGACTGTTATCGTTGTGAACCGATTTTAAACTGATTTGATTGAAAACAGTGAAATAGTTGTTTAGTTTATTTAGTAGATAAAACGTTTAAATGGTGACAAACAAGTGTGTGAACCGAACAGAAAAATCAAAACCGAATATGCATCAAGGAGTCCATTCGTACGAATGGGCTCAATCCATTCGTACGAATCAACTGTTCTTGATGAAACCTTCATTTGATCCGTATAATCAGCTCATTTCCTGATGAAATTTACCCTAATGCAGGCCCTTAACTATGGAATGAGTTGAGGGTATGAGGAGTTCCAGATTCTATCAAGATCGCGTGATACGTGAAAAGGAAATTAGAATTAAATCGTAAAGTGTTATGAATTTTTATGAACTTTGATCTAATCTCGTATAAGTGATGCTCCAAAATAGTTTGCCCAAGCAAAACGAGTGAAAACCATCTTCGAGATCGTTTGAATCAAGAAGTTTTGTAAAAGTTCAAGAGTGTGTGATTAGATACAAGAAATGAAATAGAAATGTAATTGAAATTGAAAGAGAGTGCTTACAAAGCTTCTGATCGCAACAAGGAATTCTGGGAGCGTCTGCAAGGAAAAGGCGAGTTTAGAAGTGAGGTAGTGTGCCTTTATATAGATTTCGAGTGAAAATTAGGGTTTCTGGAAGTTTCGGACGGATGGACTCCGTTCGCACGGATGCACTCCATTCGTACGGATGGACTTAGTCCATTCATACGGGTGGACTTGTTTTCCTATATTTTATTTTCCAACTTGGTTATTTTACGTGTTTTAATCGATTTTTCGAGTATCAAACATCAGTTTGTAATGAAGAATCAAGAATCAAGAATAATATAGTGTTCAAAACGTGAATTATGAATACAAATTTGCACAAAAGTCTAACATGAATAACATGAATATGATTAAATTAATTACATTTTCATTATGATCAACTGTCTCGGGTTACAACTTGAAACGAAATAGAATACAACAATAATACAAGTGTCTAAAAATAGAAAGTACAACAAGGCTTGCTAAAACAGGAAAGCACAAAAATGTGAAGCGTTACATCATCATGCTCCCCCTCTCCTTCAGCTTCCTCTTCATTCTCATTATCATTCATATGATCATTCTGAGTATCTGATTCTATAATTCATGGCTCATAAACCACCAACCCAGTACCACCCATATTATTATCATCATCGTCATCACCCTTATCTTCATCATCATCATCATCATCATCATCATCATCATGATCTGACCCTTTAATATCCAACTCCTCATCATCTTCTTTCTCATCATCCTCTTTCTCCTTTTCTTATTCAGGGACTTGAACACTCGGTAACAGAATAAACTTAGTGATATCAATTGGTTCAGTCTCTGTTTCAATGATTGTTTCAGGATTGTTGGGCTCTTAAAGGTTTATACATTAGTTATTATTTAGTGGTTTGGGCTAGTTTGTTGGTTTGAGGTTTTGAGCTTGTATGGTGTGGGCTTGGGTGGTGAATTGGGCTTAGGTTTAGGTTTAGTGGGGGGGGGGGGTTATGGGCTAAACCTCCCCTATATATACTTGTTTAGTTTTTCTGTTTAGGGTTGTTAACTCTGGTTTTCTCTGTTGTAACTTGTATCTAACAATTATTATATGCAAGTTAAGCTTTTAGACAATTTCTGTTTCGTCTTATTTCTTGTGACTATTACTGAATCAGTTTAATTGTGTGATTCCGCCACCAATCAAACTAGTTGTGATATCATTGTTAGAGATGTTTTCGAGACTTACATTTGGTATCAGAGCCTGTTGAACCTGTTTCTCGGCTCAGATTGATATCACACTGATTCAGTTTGATTTCGGAAGTTGTTGGGTTGCTGTGTTCAGAATCTGATTGGAAGAATTTCTGTTTTCGGATCATCTTTGTGCATTTCGGATAAAGTTGCTTGAAGTTTGCGTGTATCTGCTGCTATTTTTGGATAATCTTTGCTGATTTCGGATCATCCTTGTGCATTTCGGATAAATTTTCTTCGAAGAATTCAAAAGGATTGCTTGGAAGATCTCGAAAAATTTGTTATAAGATTTTCCGAGATTTCCGTTACAAAGTGTATCAGATTTTGAATCTCTGATAATTCGGAAGTTTGTTACCGACAGCTGTTGTTTTGCAGGTTTTGAATTGACGCCATTTCGGATAAGCACTTCGAATTGACAATGTTTCGGATACAATATTTCGAACTGTTTCGAATAAGACATTTCGGATTAATGTTTCGAATTACTGCTGGGGTTTTCGAATTAGACACTGATTCGAATTGTTGCTAGGATTTTCGAAGTAGGCGACTGTTTCGAGATGGACGTTCCGAATTGAGATTTCAAATCAACCTGATTTTGGTAAATTTTAAATATGATGAGCACAAATGGACTGATGACTGCTGCGGACCTCACAAATGCTACCCTAGCTGCCATTCAGTCTCAAACACTGGCTCTTCATCAGGAACTTGACCATATTATTGGTACTTCTACCAAAGTTCCAAGGCTTCTATATGGGGATGATTACTATGAGTGGAATTTTCGATTCAAACAGTACTACAAAGCAAAGGAACAGGGTGTTTGGAGGTGTGTTAGAGATGGACCTCGAACCATAATGTATGCTACTGAAGCTGATCCATTAACTCAGGTCCCAAAACTTAAGAATTTGTTTATGGAAGAGGACAAGTAAATTCAAGAAGATGATGATAAGGCCATGGCAATTCTTACTATGGCACTCGGTCCAGACATCTCTATTGCTATTAGGAACTATAATAATGCTCAGGAGGTATGGAATGAGCTTCAAAATCTATACGAAGGAAATGCTGAGATGAAGGCCAGTCGAGTGAATATGTTGAACTAGCAGTTTAGTTCTTTCAACCACATTTATGGTGAAACCATCGAAAACCAGATCAGAAGGTTCGTTGAACTGGTCTCGCAGATGATACGTGTCGGTGTCACCATTACAAATAGTGGAATGAATCGTCAACTTCTGAACTCCATGCCAAAGAAGTGGGATGCTGATGTTGCTATGATCAAATGTACGAAGAACTTGAGCGATGTTACACTTATTGAGCTAATCGCTACAATCAAGTCTTGTGAAGTCGACAACCAGCAAAGTGATTTGAACCATAAAAGCTCTTTGATGGCACCCCTTCCTCAACCTCAGCTGAAAATATAGCTTTTCTGACTAAGAAAAATGATGAAAGACTAGCTCTTGCTGCTTCTATGCTTAACAACTTGCATGCCTTTTTAGCAGGCGATCTTTTGCCCCTATCTGTTTTAGCCACATAAATTGATCAGGTTGTTAAATAAGACATAGAAGAGCTGTATGTGTCCTGGAACTTGGCTATGGCAACGTTTAGAGCTGAAAAATTTCAGAAAAATGTTTGGTCGTCGTGCAATGTCGAATCTTCGCACTGGACCCATGAGAGATAAACTGAGGTGTTATAGGTGTCATGAGCCAGGACACTTTGCAAGAGACTGCAAGAAGGCACTGGTAGGTTATGTTCTGAGTCAGGCAACCATAGCACAGAACACTGAAATATCAATGGTGCCTGCTACACCTGCACAAACTTCAACAAGCCAAGGAGATATTGCAACGGGAAAGGCATTGATGGCTCAAGAGCAACAAGGTTTCAACTGGGCAGATGTTGTGGCACACGTGGAATCTCTCAAGATCTCTAAAGTTACACTAATAAATCATTGCTTGATGGCACAAAACTGATGAACCTAAATCACTCTCTGAAATAGTAAACTCTCTTTTATGTTCTGATCACTATTGATATAAACTTGCACAAATGAGAGCACATAACTTGAATTTAATCAATGATTCCAACAGTGCCATGTCAAAGTCCATCAGCCTTCGAGAGAATAATAAGTTACTCTATGAAAAGGTTGAAGCAGAAAAGAAGGACATAGCTCAGCTCAACAAGGATCTTAATAAACAACAATGTTGGGTTTATGATTATAAAAACAAACTAAATGTAAAAACCATGGAACTTGAGTGAGAGCTGAGCTAGAAATTCTGACTGGTAAGTATCAACATAATGAGTTAAACATAAAGAAGTTTGATACTTCTAGCGACACTGTTCGTAATCTACGTAATGTGCAACCGGCATATAAAGAGAACCAGGGTAAGGGTTTGGGTTATAAACAGGTTCCACCTCCATATAATCATAACTATTCTAGAACGCCCACTACTGAGCAAGATCTAGAAAATGAGAAAAACATGATTTATGGCAAACCAAGTGATTATGTTCCATGGGAACATTTCAAACCAAAGAATGCCAGACCCACTGATTTTCAAAAGCCCATGAATTTTGATAAAAAACATGGATTCTACTAAAAAATGTTCAAATGAATCAGTTGGTAAATCAGAACCAGAAAAGGAGTAAGTGGAAACGCCAATAGGGGTGCATCAAGAAAATGTGTCATATTGTGATTTTATACACAATACTAACTGTTTCAGTTCATGTGTAGAGTCAATGATAGTTGAAGAGCAATCTGAAGTGGATGATGAACCACATTCGAATGCTACTATTGATTCGAATGATTCTTTATGCGTTGAACATAATTTTTATGTTTGGAACTTTGTTCAGTCTATGCTTGCTGAGACTAAAGGTTTTTCTAACAATTTTTCTGATGATGTTGCTAAAACTGACAATTTAAATTTTGTGGTATCAAATTCTGGTTGCGATGAAAATGTTTTGCTAGAGGAATCTGGTTCATCTGCTGATGAATTCGAAACATCTGTTTCAAATTATTTAGACAACTGTCCCAGTGTGTCTGTGTCTGAAACATCAACTGATGTTTCAGAATCCTCTAAAACTGATGAAGTTGAGAACATTATTGTGTCTGAATGTGTGCATGAAAATGAAATAATTGATAAGCGGGGATCGTCTGATATTCCTGAAAATCAGACCATAGATTCTCGTTTGTCAGATGATGATGAGCAAAGTGTTTCTAAGGACCTTGATTTTCCGGTTGCGTCCGAATCCAATGCCTTAGAAACGAATGACAGTTCAAATGCTTTAAACGAAAATTCCTCATCATCTGATGAACCAGAATCAGCTGTTCCCAAAAGTTCAGATTCTAAAGAGGAGGTTTCTAAAGATAATAATTCTGTAAAATCTGCTCCTCTGAAGAAAAGCGATCACATAAAAATAAAAGGAAAAACAAAAAAGAAAATACAAGTTGAAAAATTGAGCAGATGCAGTAAATGAAAAACAAGAAGAAAAATCAACTCAAAAAGCAAGATGAAACTCAGCTAAAGGGTAAAGTTATCAAAATCACTCTTATGCTGATGACTGTGAGCAGGTTTCATCCAAATCCAAACATGCACATAAGCAATCAACATCAAGTGGAAAGTAGAAATCTAGTCAACTGTAACATATGAAAATTCGGAAACCATAAAATAATAAATATCATTAACTATGTCAATTTAAAAAAAAAAGAATCTAATACATTTTAAAATCAATTAATCGATTTTTTGAGTTTAACGGAACATTTATTGATTAAATGTTTAACAATATTGTAGTGCTTTTTTATTAACAATTAAGTAAATAATAATTTAGTTTAGGATCATTTAAATATTAAACGAAATTAGAAGATTTGTTTTGATAGTTAATTGATATTATAGGGGTCTATATGAAAATACATATTAAATCATTTGACTATCATTCCACTATGATCTTCTATATCCATGTTGCCTTTTACCATTTCGAATTTTCCGTAACTTCCGAAATTGGCGGCATGAATGGAGATGATGATGAATATGAATCTTATTTGATATCCTTTAGCAATCGTTCGTATGGTTCCCAAAAAAAAATCACACACACACTTGCAAATCCTTATGAACCCTGCTAAAGAAACCACGGTCGCTCATCATAATGAATCACAACCGCCGTGACAAGCCTTCGCAGTACCACCTTCTCCCTACGCCGCCGCACACGATTCGGCCACCACCACCATTTTGTTTTCTGTTTCATCCGATTAGAATGACACCGCCGCCCACCGTTGCATGCGCCACAAACCATTATTCGCCGCCTTCGTACACCGGGAACCGCCGCCGCCGCTATTTCGTTTCTTGATCAAAAGAGGTAGATCACCGACTTTGTTGTTTCTTTTTTTTTCTTCTCTTTCCGTTTTCTGTTCCGACGATTTAGTGTGGGATGGGGATCGGGCTATCGGACTTCTGGCGAAATGCATAATAATAAGAATAAAAAAACATGTATGTGTGTTAATATAGACAAAAGATATGTGAGCGTATCTGTCGATTTCGGTATGTGGTAGTGTTCTATATTATGTGTGTGTTAAGATGTTTGTGTCCCATAATAATACTTAAAAATATGCAATAAGATGTGATAGATCTGTGTCTTAATAATAGAATAATAAAATGATATGTTATAAGATATAAAACCTTGCACATTGCACATACTTATGATATTAATATATTCTTGGTATGTATTTCAGTAGCATGACAATAATTTATAATAAGCATGTGTAATAAACCAAATCATATTCATTAACTTGAGATTATAAATGTTTCATGTGGTTCTATAGATTGTGTGCCAATACCATGCAAGCTAGTTCTCAGTAGTTAAATGTTACTGATTCATATTATTAGTGTTGAACTCAAAATATAAAAAGATAAGTTGACATTGTTGTCAAATAACTGTGTGTGAGGATTGATTAGGGTGTCTTTTATGCATGATAGGTATGTGTGATGATGCATATGCATATATTTGTGTATTGTTTGTACGTGGGTTGCTACTTGGATTTTGTGTGTGTGTGTTATGTAGGTGTGTTTGATTGTGCTTTGCATGTACTGTGTGTGTGTGTTTAACTTAAATTATAAAGTACTATTATAATATTTTATTGTTATGTAAAATTAGTGGTATAATAATATTTTCTAGAGTTCATATTCACAAAATTATATTAGTTGTTCATAACAATAGTCACAATTGTAGACTTAATTAGTGGTTATACCAACATTATTTTCAATAAATCAAACCCATGATGTGTTTTGTGTGCGTGCATGATATATGTGTGTCTAGTATGTGGGATTTTGTGTGTATGGGTTAATGGTTATTAAACATATATAATTTATTATTTTAATAAACACAGGAACAAATTAACAATGGTTAAATCCATAGTTTGTTTGTGTATAATTGGTTGTATATATTAAACTACACTCGTATTTTTAAATAAGATAATTAACATTATAAACCATATTCTTAGATATATATATATATATATATATAATTATCAACGTGATAATTTATATTTTTATAGAATGTGGCGATTAAGTACTTTGTGAGGGTTAATCAAATGTGTACTCTGATAAATTATTATGAGTAAATGTGGTTCGCGGTAGCCGAAAAATTCAACGTAAGACCATTTAATTTAAATAAAATCATAATAAAACTAACTTCGAAGATTCGGGATTTAGGTTTGCATAACTTTAGGGATGACTCGATTTGTGGATTTTTCGCATTTCTTTGCTAACTAAGGTACGGATTCTTTGGTCTTCTCATCATACTATTTATCTTTATCGTATCTATTATTTTGTAGAATAGATTTTTATCCTTGTCTTAAAGTCAAATTTTCAAGATTCGATACTTGTTTTTCATTTGATATATGATACGTCATCTGAGTTAGTATTGTATTTGCAAGCTTATAAACTAGTGTGTTGTAGCATGCCATACCTTAGACTTGTACTCGTGGGCGCATGTTCCTGTTAGTAATATTTTCAGTAGGCTGTAAATTATTTACAAGGCCTTAGTATTTGTACTCTGTCACCCAAGCATGTCTGGCTTGTCGTTTGGGCGTCAACGGCATGGCACTTATCGTGACAGTGCGTAATAAACGTTCACGACGTCTCTAGCTTGTGCTTGTGTAGCACCTTCGCCACTAGAGGCGTATAGATCGATCTTAGCTCTGATTCTGAGTTTGTTTGTCTGGAGATGGAATAATGGGTGCATACCACACTTACCATCTCATAGGTGTATGGACTAGCTAGTTGTGTACCATTCTGTTTCTGTTTCTGGCTTTGGGTGCTTCTGTGTTACACGATTAATTCTGTTGATATACACATCTGTTGTGTAAGTCAGTATGTGTTTCTGTATCTGAATATGCTCAGTATTTGTTCTGATATGTCTGGTATGTTTTGGATGCATCTGGTTTTGTTTCAGATCATGTATCCGGTTAATTATGCTTCTGATTATGTGAAGTATTCGATTTTGTTATGTATTAGTAATATGTGCTTTGACTTATTATCTGTACCAGTTTGTATCAGTTTCATCTCAGTATCTGTCTCGATTTGGATTTAGATTATGTGTTATACGTTTAGTTTGTATTCAGTCAACATCTGTATTCAGTATTTGATCTGGTGTTTGTTCGATATTTGTCGTTGAATCAGTCTTTGTTCTGTGTCGAGTTTCCAATCAGTTTAATAACTTTCATAAGGATTTTATTATTCTACATATAAACTCATATTATCAAAAGTATTTTGTTTACTAAGTGTAAATCTCTAGAGTTATAAAAGTAGTTATTTTGACTAAATAATAACTTATGAATATGGATTAACTAATAGGTATGAATTTGAAACCGAACGTTTATTTTAAAGATAATAGTTTCCACAATCCTTTCTTTTAAAGATTATGAGATTCTAAATGGTATTTAAAATGTTTCGGCTTACGTATTTGGTTTTATTTCTGTATAGGCTTTCCATGTCGGTTTACAAAATTATCATAAGTATTTCATTTTGAAATCCAGGTTATTTAAATTGTTCTATTTATTAAATGTAGCTATTCGAAGTTAAAAACTTCATTTTTTTTCTACTAATGAGCCACTATGAATTTCGTAAATTATTTTGTTTTTAATAAATCTAAACATTCACTACAAGAAACTATCTTTGTCAAGTAACTAGTTTTAAAAATATTAACACTTTTAAACCATGTTTGAAATATTCGATAGTTAATAGTTTCTGATTCCTTCAAACATTTTATTTAAGACAACAGGTTTGAAAATTTTCTTATTTTACAAATAGTAGATAATTAAATGACGTTTAAAATGAGTCCAATTATACTAGAATAATTATTTAGTCATCATGGTCAACGATGTATCGGTCTCTACATCGGATTTGTGTTGGGTTCGGTATCTGTTATGTATATGACTGACTTTTGTTTTCGTATCAGTTTCCGCTACAGTTTCAGATCGATTCGCGTTTTGTTTTTGTATCAGTCTTGGGTCTGCATCTGTTTTTAGTACTTGTGTCAGTAATCGTTTCAGTTAAGTCTAAGTTTTATTATGTTGTGTTTTCCTTTCCGCTGATATGACTATACTTTTACTGTCAATTTCTCCGTTACTGGGCAATTTTTGGCTCAACCGTAGTTTTCTTTTTGTGTCTGTCTTATTTGTTTTACATGTAATCTGGGTTAATTTGGGATTTCAGTGAGGAGCGTTAGGAAGTTGCTGACCAAGATTCTTTATTTCAGTTACGTGATAAAATGTAATTAGGATATATTTTTTTTAATGTTACGGATTGGTTTTAGTTTTGATATCTTTAATAGTGACACGTCAGCCCTAGCGGGTTTGGGGTGTTACAATTATGACACGTCAGCCCTAGCGGGTTTGGGGTGTTACAATTATGGTATCAGAGCTAAGGCTCTTTCCTGTAGAAAACTTAAACCTTAAAACTAAACCTGTGAGTTAATGGGTAGACGTTGGGTTAGAATTTTGACTTTCAATCAGTCTTCGTACTCATTAGTTTGTGTACCGTTTTTGTTTGTGTCGAATGCATTATTCTATCATCATTGTGGAGCTTACGAGTGACTCGGAACATGTTGGATGAAATTATTGAAATGGCTATGATATTAGGTGAATTTGACTTCGCGCCGTAGGAACCTTACTACGATACGTGATTTATGTAGGATCGTGTGACTGACCCGAATGAGTCGTTTCAGGTGCGGAAAACAAGAAAGAAAGGTAGAAACAGCTAAATCTTCACTTAAATCACTGATTTGATTAATCTGACAGCGATTACATTCAAACCTCACACCGGCAGCACCTCGGCATGGAATACAAGGCTCTGTTACCTGATTTCGCTCCATGTGACCTATTTATAGGCACTTGATTCCGCTCGTAACAACATGATGACATTTCGGGCGGAATTAGAAAGATGTAATTTCGGGCGAAATCACATATTTGTGATTTCGGGCGGAATCACCTTCATGTGCATCTAGGAGCGAAATCAGCCTATAACATTCTAAACTTTTCTATTTTCTCGTAAAACGTGCCCTGATCTTATACAATATAGACTAAGACTCGATACAAGACGAAGTCGATAGATGTATGCACCAACAGACTCCCCCTCAGATGTTGACGAGTCGTAAGTGTCGAGTCTTCTCAAACTTTAGCCTTGATCAGTCTCTGGGCTTCAAACTCTCTTCTCATCTTCAGATGGTCTTCAGACTCCCCTTTGCGATATGCTGGCATTTCTTTAGTTCTTCAGCATTATCTGCTTCAGGATCATTGTCTGGCTTTCACAGTTACATGATCGTTATCCTGGCTCACGCTTTGTCCACCGAATCGAAACCTGGCACATGCTCTATTCATAGTCTTCAGGTATCTGAATCTGGCTCTCAAAAGCTTCTCAGAATCAAATGACCGGGCTCTTCAGAAGATTGTTCCAAGATCGAAACTTGGTTCTAGTTCTGCTCAGAATTGATAACCCAGCTCATACTTACCCCTGCATAAACTCTACCTCAAAGTAAGTTTTACACATTTAACAATTTAGAATATATGCACTAACCTTGACTCTCCCTCAGATCAAACAAAGATTTTTGATGAACCAATTGAAAGATTAGATTTTGAAAACATTTAATTTCAAAATACACACTCCCCTTCAAAATATGCTCATCATGTTTAGCACTCAGAATTTTGAAAATCAGCTTTTCAATATCAGTTGTCGAAAATCTTTTTGAATTTTCAAAAGTTTATTGTAAAACACACCAAAAATCTTTTTGGATTTTGAAATGCAAAGAAAATAAAAACACCAATTGTAAAAATAAAGAAATGCAGAAATGAGATATTTACGAACAAAATTTTTTGTGAGTTTGGGTAAGAGGATCATATCAGTTTATGAGACGAGTCACCAACACCGTTAAGCTTCATTTCATTTTAAGTTCTAAACAATTCACCTAGATTGTCAGTATATTTGTCCACTTAAATTTTCACACAAATTTCAACTGCTTCGAGATACGATATTAATGTTTTAGATACTTAAACTTATTCGCGTGTCCCACTACTTGAATATACTCCCGTATCTAGATCCCAATATTCAGTCTTACAGGTGAGTATACCACATATGATATCTGTAAAGGGGTTAATTGCGAGGGCCGTGAGGGCTCAGGTCGATACTTCCGTATACGCAAAGAGATGACGGCTTCGACTTTTGGTGTGTCCCCTTTAGAGGATCTTTTGTTACAACAGCAATGACTATCAATTTTAGTGTTTCATCGATTTGCTGAGGGTGAGCTTATATTTCAAAGCATTTGCAGAAAGTATTATCCGAGGACTAGGTCAGTATTTCCATACAACAGAAGTCCCGGGATAATACCCCAGATATCACTGAGCATAAAGACCTAGTATCTCAGAATAAGGGACCTTTCAAACAAGATTTCAGGGGTTACCTATATATCCAAGAAGTTGTTACCCACAGGATAAGCAAGTTTGACTTTTTATGTTTATATCTCGTTGCAATCTACTAAATGTGCAAAAACCTACTGGCTTATCCACAGTGAGATTGTTTATCACCTTTTAACTTTCCAATTCTTTAGCATGTTGTGACCGTCCACTGATGTACTTTCATTTCCTCTTTTATATACCAAAACTCATTTTACATTTTATAATGCTTTTGTCTTTTTCAAATTTTCTAATGTTTTTAGATTTTCGATTTTCTGAAATTTTCTACCCCCCCTAAAATGCAAACACATTAAAAGGAAATTTGAAAACAAACTAGACTCTTGACCCAATTAAAGAAAATTTAAAACAAATTATACAGACAAAGTGACAACCGATATCGAATCGCATCAAATCGCCATCCACTAGGCATAAACAATCAAAACTCCCCCTATCAACAAACTATTTTCTCATTTAGATTTCAAAACACTTAAGTTTGTTTTAATCAAAATGATTTTTTCGGAAAATAAGTTTGTTATAACCACTTGTAGGTTCACTTGAAAATTAGGGGTATAGTTCATCATATTTTTCATCAATCACTTGTAGTAGATCAAGTACAAATTAATGTCCCTGATTTACCGTATGAAAGTATACACCCTCTGTACTAATTGTAAAAATCATCACCATTGTCCAGTGTATGAATAGAACATCTACACTAGATCATTTACCAATTGTAAGTACAAAGTGTCGAATCCTGCTTCACACTTACCAACCTGGAAGCTCCGGCGTAGTCCTTCAACCTGTAAAAATTTAAACTCATTCAAACTCTTTCAAACAATCTATTCAAAAACTAGAATGATGCCGATTCCTGATCCACGATTACAAACTTGGGATCTCCGGCATAGTCCTAAGACTTCAAGGGAAAAGAATTTCCACCCAAGTCTTTTCAGACTTGAGGGTTTTCAATTCTTGCTCAGTAGGGTTGTAAGTTCCCTTTTTAGTTGCGTAAAAATCTTTAACCCCTTTTGCTTTCCCATCTAACATTTTCCCAAAAATTTTCTTAACATTTCCATTGAATGTTTTCTTGACATCAAACTCATTTTTCTCGGAGTAAAACTGATCCGAGATTTCAACCTTACCAACTTTCTTTTTAATTTCTTCAAATTTCAGTGATGGAAATTCATCATCATTCACTGAATCTTTTGTCTCAACCTGTGGCTCTTCTGGCTTTGTGGAACCAGATTCATCACCGACTTTCTCATCACTCTTCTTAACAACCCACACTTGGTTGTCTTTTCCTTTCTTTTTGTACGCACTCTTTTTAGAACATTCACCAACTTCATGAAATGAATTTTCAAAAATATTTAAGTTTTCAGTTGGTGGTTCAACATCAACCACTTTTTTGTTTAGCTTTTCAGAAACTCCCTGTTTTGTCTTGATATTCTTTGGACAGTTCCATGCAATATGACCAGCTTCATTGCACTTGAAACAGGTTCGAGTTTCTCTTGGATGAAACACTCCAGTTCCATTCCTTTTCTTCTCAGCAAGAAATTCCTGGTTTGATTGTCTCCAGAACGGTTTCTTCTGTTCATCCTCGGCACTTCCTCCTGAAACAAATTCTGTTTTTGTGTTAGAATTTTTTCTCATTTTTATAGTTTTCTGGTGGAACAAAACCTAAACCTTTCTTTTTGTAGCTACCATTATGGTTTGATTTCTTTTGAAAACCAGAACCAGAATTGTAACCTTTTTTCTTGTTTAAACATTGTTGAACTCTTGAAGTGTATATTTTAGGTTTTCCAGTAAGATTTAAATCTTTTATTTCAGAAATATTAATTTCTGTCATTTTGAAAAACTTTTTGATCATGTCAAAACGAACACTTCTTTTTGGAAACTCTTTGTCAGAATATAACTTGTCAGAATCATTCAAAGTATATGCTACTTCGAATGTTTCATCATTCAAGTTTGCTTTTGATAACAAAAACTCTTTACTGCAAGTCTTTTTGACCGACGACTTTGGACCATTGACTGACGAACTTGGCCCTCCAGATTCAGACTTTGACTCAGACTCCTCATCAGTATCTAACACCTGATCGACCACCTTTTTGATTAACTCAGACTCATCATCAGTATCAGACGAGGTGAACGTGATGTCAATGTTTTCTGGTAATTCATTTGTTTTGTTTTTTTTGCTTTATATTGACTGCTTTTTCAAGTTGCTCTTCGTTTGGTTTTCTAGGAGAATACCCTTCCCGGATCAGAGGCGGACACTTGTTGTAGCTAACAGTCAGTTTCTTACCAGTATCCTTCTTCTTTGTCTTTTCATCTTGGAAAGCTTTCATACCTGCAACAGTTGGATAAATTCTATCAATAAGATAATCAGAACTAGAATAACTTTGTAATAAACGTCTAATTCTCTCATTCTAAATCTTCTCCTTCTCCAATTCTTGCTTCCATTTAGCACTTTCTTCATGTAGAAGTTAATAGCTTTCTGTTTTGTCATCATTACTGCATTCATCATCGTTAATGCTTGTTCTCTTTCAGAGTTTGTCTTTTGAAGACAAGTCACTGTTCTGTTCAAGACATCATAAGATTCCTTCACATAGTTGAGATTGAACACCAACTGCTCCTTTTTCTTTTCATATTCAGCCAATTTTTCATCTTTGGTTGCACATTCTTTGCAAAGTTTCAGACACATTGAACATGGCTTGACGACTTCAACAATCTTTTCAACTTCTATTACCTTCTCAACTTCGACAATTTTCTCTACTTCAATAACTTTTTCAGCTTCAATCACCTTTACTACTTCTTTTACTTGCTCAGTCTCAACCATCTCCTCAGTAACATTTTCAACTTCTTCATTTTGAATAACACTTTTAGCCTTCAATTCTTGTTGTTTTTTTGCAGCTCTTTTCTCCTTCAATTTCTCCAAGCGATCTGTAAAATAGAAATGAAAACTTTCAGGAGATAAATGAGATTTTGCAATAATAATATGTTTTTCTTCCTCATCATCACTACTGCTGTCATCAGTTGGTGACTGATCAAACTGTACAGATTTTTCAGAACTAGCATCCGAAGAACAAGAAACAGATGGTGTTTGATCAAAAACAACTTCTTTTTCTGAACTTGCATCACTTTGTGAACTATCATCTGTACTCTATGAACTTTCATCAGATGCAACAGACTTTACAGTTTCACCAATAGATTTCATCCATGCAGTAAACATATCAGGTTCTTTCACAATCGTTGTAATGAATGCTTTAAAATCTCCCTTTTCATCAACAAACATATCCCAACTGAAGCCTTCAGGTAGCCTTTCATCATCTTGATCAACCAAGCATGCTTTGCTATCAAGAGATATGTAATTGTTCCAGCTAAAATCCACCAAACACGCTCTTTTTGAATTCTCGATTCTTCTACCATGAGCCACCTGTGGTTCTTGAAGTTGTTGCTGACCCACTTGCTGATAAATGGCTTTCCGGTAGTAATCCTCTTTTCCAAATGGATTCTGAGCTCCACTAGCTTCACTGTTCTTGCACTCTCGCTTGAAATGACCTTTCTCACTACAACGAAAACAAGTAACTTTAGATTTATCAAAACCTAAAGTAGAAACATGTGCATTAAGAAAGTCATTTCTCCCAGTAATAAGCTTGAATTTTTCAGCTCATCTAAGAACACTGGCTAGACACCATTTGATATCCATTAATTCCATCTCTTCGGCATCTATCTGATCGTAATCCTCCTTTGTGAGCGTAGGATTTCCGATCCGCCCAGCCACTAACCCTTCATAAGATAGCAACACTGAGCCAAGTAGAGCCATATGATCTTTCGCAACTTCTTCAGAAAAACTTTGACCGTCAGGAAGATTCAAAGCGATGTTGCACTGGATCACATAACCATTTCCAGTTTTTTTGCTCTGAGAATTGAAACTTGTAGTTGATTCTTTCGGATTGACACTCGGAAATGAAGAGAATCCACTGCTTTTGTTTGAAATCTGATCAGCTTTTTCTGTTGAATCCCCAACACTAAACGCATTCTGGATTTTCGGGCTTCTTTCAGCATCCGGAACACTGCCTTTGTAATACATCTTTACATCTTGTAGACCACTTGGACTGTTCATTCTCGCAATCTTTTGCTGTTCCAGATCCTGACTTTCAATCTTCTCAATAAACCGAGAAATCGTTAACCCATCATAAACCCCGGTATTTTTCAGAATTATCAAGTAAGTTCCCCACTCTTTCTGCGGTAACGCATTAGCTAACTTGTCTACCCACTCTTCACGATCTTTTTGTAATACTCAGCATTGACATGGATCGCACCAAGTGGCAGTATCGTTCAATCAGCTTCTTTGTGTCCTCACCCGGTAGACTACTAAACAGATCAAACTCTTTCTTGAGCAATGCCTTCTTGCTCTTAATCATTTTCTCACTACCCTTAAACTTGACTTTAAGTGCATCCCAAATCGATTTTGAAGTTTTGTCGTGCTGAAGCAATATGAAGATGTCTTCTTTAATGGCTTGTTGAAGTAGACTGATCATCATCCTCTCAGCTTTGTACATATTCCGTTCTTGATCAGTAAACTCTGATAGCTCTTTGATAACCTGCAAATCTGTTCGTGGCAAAACATATTTCTTTAGAATACATTCCCAAGACCTAAGATGGTTTGCCTGAACCCAGTTTTCGAATCTGTCTTTCCACCCGTAGTATTCTTCGATACTCATCACTTTTGGGGGCTTTTGTAACGTTCCGGTCTCGTTTTCCAAGTTCATATTTTGAGTAATGGAGGCCGGAGTAGTTGGAGATGAAGCAAACGCGTTGTAGAACTTTTCACTCATGATTAAAAGTCACGTTTTTCAAAAACAGTAGCTTTCGAGCGGAATTAACAAATAACAGTTTGGGGCGAAATCACAGATTACTTTGGAGCGAAATCTGATGTTTGTTGATTGGAGCGAAATCAGAAAGAGACTTAGGAGCGGAATCTGAACTTTGGCAATCTGGAGCGAAATCAGACAACTCTGGAGTGGACTCAAAACGCATTTTGGAGCGGAACCTCAAACTTTATATCCCAGGAGCGAAATAAGCAAATATCTCGAGCGAAATCAGAAAACGTTTCGGGCGGAATCAGATATGGTCTGTTCGAGCGGAATCAGTTCGGAGGTCATTTTTATCCAGTTTTAGATCTATTTTAGCAGTGAAACTTTCAAGGGTTTGTCTATGTCCAATTTTAAACAGTCTGTGAAAATTTGAGTAGATTTTGTCCGATAAAACTTCCAGAGATGAAAGAAGGTGTAGAAGCAAGAAATTTCAATGAAATTCGGCTGTAAACTGCAGAACTCCTCCAACTGGCTCTGATACCAATTGTAGGATCGTGTGACTGACCCGAATGAGTCGTTCAGAGGAGTTTTACTTCGTTTCAGGTGCGGAAAACAAGAAACAAAGGTAGAAACAGCTAAATCTTCACTTAAATAACTGATTTGATTAATCTGACAGCGATTACATTCAAACCTCACACCGGCAGCACCTCGGCATGGAATACAAGGCTCTGTTACCTGATTTCGCTCCAAGTGACCTATTTATAGGCACTTGATTCCGCTCGTAACAACATGATGACATTTCGGGCGGAATTAGAAAGATGTAATTTCGGGCGAAATCACATATATGTGATTTCGGGCGGAATCACCTTCATGTGCATCTAGGAGAGAAATCAGCCTAAAACATTCTAAACTTTTCTATTTTCTTGTAAAACGTGCCCTGATCTTATACAATATAGACTATGACTCGATACAAGACGAAGTCGACAGATGTATGCACCAACAATTTAAGAAGTGTTTTACATCAGTCATATATCCTAGACGAATCAATAGATATGCTTTAGTTGTCATTTCGTTATTTCTTAGAATATAACAATTGATGATAATTCGTTTATGGTTACTTTGTCTTTCCTTAGAATTTGGGAAAGTCATCGAAATGCATGATGGGATGACAATTAGTGCACAGATGTAAGGTGATTGACAATTACGGTCATGAAGGTAACTGTGAATTACAGGTACATTCGCGTGCTTTTTGGTCTCTATTATGTAGATTGGTGCATGTCCGAATACGTTTATATTCTAGTACTTCGAATTCTGATTTGTTTGATTTGGTTTTGATCATATTTAAAGTCAATATGATCCGGTACTCGTTTATATACCTTGTCATGTCAGTAACTCGGTATTATACATGTTCATGCAATCTGAAGTTAGTTCCATATGTGTTAGATGCCTTAATATTTTAGACAAAAGGCACTTATTCATATTCGAGGTTTTATAGAATATAAAAAAGTTAGTATTATTGTCATCATAGTAACTATTATAGTATTTAATAATATACAAGCTTCCGATGCATAGAACTTGCATATAAACTTTTATTAGTGAAAATTAAATTTGAATGAGTTAGAAGTTATGGTGTAGAATATTAAATAATCCGATGATTTGATAAATACAATGTTTATCTTAAACTTCAAATTATGAAATTATAAAATGCAAATAGTTTTGGTAGAGCAATAATTGTGATGACGAAATTCTTTCATGAGATTTAGTATTGTAATAGCTTGAATATGTAATTTTGAGTAGCAAAAATAATGACATATACGTATATTATATAAACTCAATAAAAACTATTAATTGTAAACAAGCTATTTGTGATATAATTAATTTCTTCAATAATTAATTTAGTGTATTTTTTTAATTTTTTTTAAATATAAGGCATAAATGTATTTTATGTTACCCAAACCAAATTTGTATCTTGATAAATCGTATCTATAAATAACTGTACCAACTATATTGGAGTTTGAATTTTGATATAATATTAATTAGCTGTCACCTAATTTTAAGTTATCAAAGTTTTAATCCAAAAACTTCAATCATATAGTTTTATACTTCGTGATCTGAACATAAGACATTTGTACAAGTACGGTAAGGTATCATACTTAATAATTTCGAGACGAAATTTTTTTTAGTGGGGTAGAATTGTAACATATGAAAATTCGGAAATCCTAAAATAATAAATATCATTAACTATGTCAATTTAAAAAAAAAAAGAATGTAATACATTTTAAAATCAATTAATCGATTTTTTGTTTTTAACGGAACATTTATTGATTAAATGTTTAACAATATTGTAGTGCTTTTTTTTATTAAAAATTAAGTAAATAATAATTTAGTTTAGGGTCATTTAAATATTAAATGAAATTAGAGGATTTGTTTTGATAGTTAATTGATATTATAGGGGTCTACATGAAAATACATATTAAATCATTTGACTATCATTCCACTATGATCTTCTATATCCATGTTGCCTTTTACCATTTCGAATTTTCCGTAACCTCCGAAATTGGCGGCATGAATGGAGATGATGATGAATATGAATATTATTTGATATCCTATAGCAATCGTTCGTATGGTTCCCAAAAAAATCACACACACACACTTGCAAATCCTTCTGAACCCCGCTAAAGAAACCACCGTCGCTCATCATAATGAATCACAACCGCCGTGACAAGCCTTCGCAGTACCACCTTCTCCCTACGCCGCCGCACACGATTCGGCCACCACCACCATTGTGTTTTCTGTTTCATCCGATTAGAATGACACCACCGCCCACCGTTGCATGCCACCACAAACCATTATTCGCCGCCTTCGTACACCGGGAACCGCCGCCGCCGCTATTTCGTTTCCTGATCAAAAGAGGTAGATCACCGACTTTATTGTTTTTTTTTTCTTCTCTTTCCGTTTTCTGTTCTGGCGATTTAGCGTGGGATGGGGATCGGGCTATCGGACTTCCGACGAAATGCATAATAATAAGAATAAAAAAAACATGTATGTGTGTTAATATAGACATAAGATATGTGAGCGCATCTGTCGGTTTCGGTATGTGGTAGTGTTCTATATTATGTGTGTGTTAAGATGTTTGTGTCCCATAATAATAATTAAAAATATGCAATAAGATGTGATAGATCTGTGTCTTAATAATAAAATAATAAAATGATATGCTATAAGATATAAAACCTTGCACATTGCACATACTTATGATATTAATATATTCTTGGTATGTATTTCAGTAGCATGACAATAATTTATAATAAGCATGTGTAATAAACCAAATCATATTCATTAACTTGAGATTATAAATGTTTCATGTGGTTCTATAGATTGTGTGCCAATACCATGCAAGCTAGTTCTCAGTAGTTAAATGTTACTGATTCATATTATTAGTGTTGAACTCAAACTATAAAAAGATAAGTTGACATTGTTGTCAAATAACTGTGTGTGAGGATTGATTAGGGTGTCTTTTATGCATGATAGGTATGTGTGATGATGCATATGCATGTATTTGTGTATTGTTTGTATGTGGGTTGCTACTTGGATTTTGTGTGTGTGTGTTATGTAGGTGTGTTTGATTGTGCTTTGCATCTACTGTGTGTATGTTTGACTTAAATTATAAATTACTATTATAATATTTTATTGTTATGTAAAATTAGTGGTATAATAATATTTTCTAGAGTTCATATTCACAAAATTATATTAGTTGTTCATAACAATAGTCACAATTGTAGACTTAATTAGTGGTTATACCAATATTATTTTCAATAAATCAAACCCATAATGTGTTTTGTGTGCATGCATGATATATGTGTGTCTAGTATGTGGGATTTTGTGTGTATGGGTTAATGGTTATTAAACATATATAATTTATTATTCTAATAAACACAGGAACAAATTAGCAATGGTTAAATCCACAGTTTGTTTGTGTATAATTGGTTGTATATATTAAACTACACTCGTATTTTTAAATAAGATAATTAACATTATAAACCATATTCTTAGATATATATATATATATATATAATTATGAACGTGATAATTTATATTTTTATAGAATGTGGCGATTAAGTACTTTGTGAGGGTTAATCAAATGTGTACTCTGATAAATTAGTATGGGTAAATGTGGTTCGCGGTCATCGGAAAATTCAACGTAAGACCATTTAATTTAAATAAAATCATAATAAAACTAACTTCGAAGATTCGGGATTTAGGTTTGCATAACTTTAGGGATGACTCGATTTGTGGATTTTTTGCATTTCTTTGCTAACTAAGGTACGGATTCTTTGGTCTTCACATCATAGTATTTATCTTTATCGTATCTATTATTTTGTAGAAGAGATTTTTGTCCTTGTCTTAAAGTCAAATTTTCATGATTCGATACCTGTTTTTCGTTTGATATATGATACGTCATCTGAGTTAGTATTGTATTTGCAAGCTTATAAACTAGTGTGTTGTAGCATGCCATACCTCAGACTTGTACTCGTGGTCGCATGTTCCTGTTAGTATTATTTTCAGTAGGCTGTAAATTATTTACAAGGCCTTAGTATTTGTACTCTGTCACCCAAGCATGTCTGGCTTGTCGTTTGGGCATCAACGGCATGGCACTTATCGTGACAGTGCGTAATAAAAGTTTACAACGTCTCTAGCTTGTGCTTGTGTGGCACCTTGGCCACTAGATGGATCCTAGCTCTGAGTCTGAGTTTGTTTGTCTAGAGATGGAACAATGGGTGCACGCCACACTTACCATCTCATAGGTGCATGGACTAGCTAGCTGTGTACCAGTCTGTTTCTGTTTCTGGCTTTGGGTGCTTCTGTGTTACACGATTAATTTTGTTGATATACACATCTGTTGTGTAAGTCAGTATGTGTTTCTGTACCTGAATATGCTCAGTATTTGTTCTGATATGTCTGCTATGTTTTGGATGCATCTGGTTTTGTTTCAGATCATGTATCCGGTTAATTATGCTCCTGATTCTGTGCAGTATTTGATTTTGTTATGTATTAGTTATGTGTGCTTTGACTTAGCATCTGTACCGGTTTGTATCAGTTTCGTCTCAGTATCTGTCTTGATTTGGATTTAGATTATGTGTTATACGTTTAGGGTATGTTTGGCAAAAGTAGCTGGTGGCTGGTAGCTGAAAGCTGGAAGCTGGTAGCTGGTGGTTGGAAGCTGGTAGCTGTAGCTGGTAGCTAGTAGCTGTAGCTTTTTAGATATATTTGATGTTTGGTAGAGTAGCTGGAGCTTTTAATAAAATGTATAAAATTACCAAAATGGACATAACTAAAAATTTAGAAAGTTGGTGCATTAAAAAGTTTCTAATTTTGAGAGGTTAAAATAGTCATTTTCCCTAAAAGCTTGTAGCTCCTTCTAAACGCTACTAGTAGTAGCGTTCAACCAAAAGCTTCAAGCTCCTAACCTAAAAGGTTAAAGCTCCTTCAACCAAACAAGACTTTTTATTAAGTAGGAGTTTTTTCTTAAAAGCTTAAAGCTAGAAGCTCCTAAAAGCTCCTAAAAGCTCCGTGCCAAACATACCCTTAGTTTGTATTCAGTCAATATCTGTATTCAGTATTTGATCTGGTGTTTGTTCGATATTTGTCGTTGAATCAGTCTTTTTTCCGTGTCGGTTTTCCAATCAGTTTAATAACTTTCATAAGGATTTTATTATTCTACATATAAACTCATATTATCTAAAGTATTTTGTTTACTAAGTGTAAATCTCTAGAGTTATAAAAGTAGTTATTTTGACTAAATAATAACTTATGAATATGGATTAACTAATAGATATGAATTTGAAACCAAACGTTTATTTTAAAGATAATAGTTTCCACAATCCTTTCTTTTAAAGATTATGAGATTCTAAATGGTATTTAAAATGTTTCGGCTTACGTATTTGGTTTTATTTCTGTATCGGCTTTCCATGTGTGAATTTCAAGGATTGTCCTTTATCTTTATACCCATTTTCAGACGATGTCCTTTATGTTTAAAATTGACGAGTTTTGTCCTTTATGTTTTCATATCATACACGTTTTGTCGTTTAGCCCTAACCCAGTTAATTTTTTCAGTTAAATTTGGTCATATATGCTTTGCACATGAGGGCATTTTGGTCAATTCAAAGGTAAGTTCAACAGCAGATTTACAGCTCAAAGCTTCTGCAACCTTTGAGTTGACAAAAACACCCTCATGTGCAAAGCACGTGACCAAATTTAACTGAAAAAACTAACTGGGTTAGGCCTAAAGGACAAAACGTGTATGATATGAAAACATAAAGGACAAAACTCGTCAATTTTAAACATAAAGGACAGCGCCTGAAAATGGGTATAAAGATAAAGGACAATCCTTGAAATTCACTCAAATTATTATAAGTATTTCATTTTGAAATCCAGGTTATTTAAATTGTTCTGTTTATTAAATATAGCTATTCGAAGTTATAAAACTTTATTTTTTTTTCTACTAATGAGTCACTATGAATTTTGTAAATTATTTTGTTTTTAATAAATCTAAACATTCACTACAAGAAACTATCTTTGTCAAGTAACTAGTTTTAAAAATATTAACACTTTTAAACGATGTTTGAAATATTCGATAGTTAATAGTTTCTGATTCATTCAAACATTTTATTAAAGACAATAGGTTTGAAAATTTTCTTATTTTACAAATAGTAGATAATTAAATGACGTTTAAAATGAGTCCAATTATACAACAAAAATTATTTAGTCATCATGGTCAACGATGTATCGGTCTCTGCATCGGATTTGTGTTGGGTTCGGTATCTGTTATGTATATGACTGACTTTTTTTTCGTATCAGTTTCCGCTTCAGTTTCAGATCGGTTCGCATTTTAGTTTTTGTATCAGTCTTGGGTCTGCATCTATTTTTAGTACTTGTGTCAGTAATCGTTTCAGTTAAGTCTCAGTTTTATTATGTTGTGTTTTCCTTTTCGCTGATATGACTAGACTTTTACTGTCGATTTCTCTGTTACTAGGCAATTTTTGGCTCAGCCGTAGTTTTCTTTTTGTGTCTGTCTTATTTGTTTTACAGGTAATCTGGGTTAATTTGGGATTTCAGTGAGGAGCGTTAGGAAGTTGCTGACCAAGATTCTTTATTTATGTAACGTGATAAAATGTAATTAGGATATTTATTTTTCTTAATGTTATGGATTGGTTTTAGTTTTGATATCTGTAAGAGTGACACGTCAACCCTAGCGGGTTTGGGGTGTTACAATTGTAACAACTGTCAATAAAACCGGTAATTAGGATAATAATTATCCAATAAGAAAACCCTAATTAAGACACCCAAATAATTTGGCATAAACCCTGAAATTTCCGGAACAATCGGAATCAGGATCAGAGCCCCTAAAACTCAGGGGGGCTAAATCCTATTGGATAATTATCTTTGAAAACTCGTTGTTATACTGAAATTCGATTTCAATGTTGAGTCACCAAGCCTATACCACTGAGAAGGCTAGTCTACAAGCTAAAACGCACCCTTTACGGACCGTAAAGGTTAGTCCTTACGGACCGTAAGCCAACTGGCTCCCTTACGGACCGTAAGGGTACAGGAATACGGTCCGTATGCGAGTCGAAATTCCAGCTATAAATAGCCGACCTTGGCACTTGAACTGTGGTGTTAAAAAGACGTTCATAGCTTCTGTATACGTCGAGATCTCACTGTTATATCATAATTAAACATACACTACACACGAGACGCTGCCGCAATCAGGGTAATAACTCGATCGCTATTACGATTCAACGTCCGATCGATTATAACTATCCAACAATAATCCGGGTGCTGCTCAATTGAGCTTGTACTTTGATTATTCGTCGTGATTTCGACTTGAATATTTGAGTGATGTTCGAATTCGGACTATGCTCTGTTATTCGTTGTGAATCCGATTGAATTATCGAGTATTGCACTGATTAATCGTTGTGAGGGTTTAATCTCGTGAATTGACGTAACTGCTGTATTAGTTACTAACCTGCCTGTGTGTGCATTGTGTTAAACTAGGTGTAATCAAGGCTAATCAGTAGGCATTATCTATTTGCTCGTTAATCTGCAATGTGAGTCATTCTCCTTTTTAAATTGTGTTCTCACAGTTTGTGAGTAAGTATTATAATACCTCAAATTATTTTCAAGGTTATAATTACAGGGATTAAGTCTTTGTAATCACCAAATTACAGCTGGTATGTGGGGTATTGTGCACACTACTATTTCGATCACTCTATGTGAGTGAATATTACTCTATGTGAGTAATTATTACTCTGTGTGAGTAAACCGTCACTATTAGGGCAACGGGACCCAATAGTGGTATGACCACAGTCACAGATCCGGTCGAGTGACAAATACCCATTCTTGATAATTGGTTGATAGAGACATTGTAATCGCTCTTAATACTGTGAATTTATAACTAACGGGTCGTTTTAGAAAACAGAATGATTCACTCAGTATTTCCCCGCTGACAAAACCTTTTTCAAACATGTTTCAGGTGATCTGTGTGATCCAGGAAAAGTGCATTAAAGCACTATCAAGCTCAGGGAAGTGGCTCATTGTAAATAAATAAAACATGTTTTGGAAAAATAAAGATTTCTGTGTGAAATCAACTTATTGTAAATTTTGGGATTTATTCCTTAAACTTTGTGTAATATATTAAACGAGCTTTTTACGGTGAAAAGATCCTGTAAATGAAAGACTTCCGCTGTCACATAAAATAAATACCACAAGTACCACGGGAACTACCTCACGGCCTCCGACTCCGTCCAGGGTAGGTCGGGGAGCCGTGACAGTTGAAGGTGGTATCAGAGCTATGAATTAATAAATATTGAGCCACTGATCGAGCCACTGATTTAGCCTAATACTAAATTAAGTATTTGACAGAATACTTAAATTTACTAGTTGTTATTTTGTGATTATATGTTTTATTAACTGATTATTTGTTAGTTACAGTATGGGTAAGCAAAAGCTGTCTGCTATCTACCATAAACTAGATGTTGCATCTTCTTCTAAAAGCCCAGTAAACCTAGAAGAAGGAATCTTTGTCCGTAAGACGAACTATGAGAATCCTCTTTCCCCAGAGAAAAGGGATTCGATACTTAAAAAGAGTCAGGAGAAAAAGAAACCCCGAACCAAGAGAGTTAGGTTTAACCCAGAAGTCCAAGAGTGGGGTAATAGTACACCTTGGGAAGATAAAATAGACAAGAAATGGGCAAATCTCTATATGCTAGCTACTGTAGCAGAAAATGCCAACCTCTAAATATCCTATAAGTTAGGTCTAGTAAATAAAATCACCACCCAGTAAATAAATAAAATCCCAGTGTGTTTATTTCCGTTGTTTCTGTATAAATTATGCAATAAAACTTCAGTGTTTATTTGTTAAACTTTGTTCCAAAGTTTTAACATTGCATTCTTTTGCATATATGCTATGCAGCATGAATGAGATGTCAGAAGCATTCCAGAATCTCAACTTATATCCAGTGCCTATCGAAGTCTCTCACGACTTTACTGGTTACATTGCTGACATAGAAGAACCTGTGGAATTCAAAGCTCCACCGCTGGAAAAAGCCAAACCTAAAAAGAAGAGAAGATACGTAGGGTGGAGGAAAGTACGCCGTAGGAAACCTGCCACTAGGAGACTCACTAAAATAGAAAATCCTGTGATCGTGAGCAAGGGAAAGGAAATAGAAACTGGAGAAAGTTCGAAACCACTCGAAAAGGAAATAGGAATAGATCTGAAACAAAAGGGAATAGAGATTGGCGAAAGTTCTAAACAGCCAGAAGAACTTACGTTCCAAGATGAAATAGACCGACTATTAGGAAACTGTGAGGTCATAAGCCCAATCCGCACTAATCTGTATCCTTATCCGGCTACAGTCCAATTTCCTTTAACAGTAGCACCGGCTATTCCCGAACCTTTAATCCATACCCAACCACTAGGGGAACTGGAAGAATGGTGGACAAACGACTGGCAATTCCAAAACATAGTCAACAGTCCTTATAGCTTTCTTCCACAATTTGACCCAGAACCACTCCCGAATCCTCCCATGAGTAATGAAAACCTAGCTGAACTCCATCAGTTCGGTGAAGAACTGATAGGTACAGGTAATAGGATCAGGGAAATGGGAGAGCATCTAACTTAGAAGTATGATGAGAGGGAGCATCGTTACTAGGACCATCAGTTAAACCACAGAAATCCGTATTGTATGATAGTAACTTAAAATTCTGTAAAATGGGCAATAAAACTCTGTAAAATACGGTGTGTATGGATGCATGTACAATATACCATAACAAAGTAAAAGTCGAGAAATCGACAATTTTGGTTATACTTGTATGTTGTGATAATCTATGTGTTTATCTATGTGAATTTTGTCATTGATAAGTTAGAAACTAATAATTTTTACCAATTAGCAGATGGAAAACGCTAACAATGAACCAATTAATGAAGTAAATCAATCTGAGCAAGAACAGGAAGATCAATATATAACTCGACAAGATATCGAGCACTTTATCGCCCAAGGGATAGCTCATGCTATTCCAGAAATTGTGGCTGCTGTTCAGAAACCCGCCGAACCACAACAATTAAATCCTACTAAACGTACTTTGGAGGATAACGGCAGTAACAGCATAAATGGAGGCGGCAATCATGACAATCATGACCCGCAACAGGCCCCACTCCCTAAAAGAATAAAAGCTGCAACGCCTGGTTGCACATACAAAGAATTTCTTGCTTGCAAACCCGCTGAATTTGCAGGTAACGAAGGGGCAACTGCAACACTGCGTTGGTTAGAGAAAACCGAAGCAGTAATCGCAATAAGCAAATGTGCCGAAGAGGATCAAGTGATGTATGCATCAAATCTGTTCAAGGAAGGAGCACTAGAATGGTGGAATACGGTCCTCCAGGCAAAAGAAAGAAGGATAGCCTATGCCATGAGTTGGGAAGAATTTAAGAATCTGGTAGAAATAAAATTCTATCCCGAATACGAAAAGGAACAAATGGCAAACAAGTTCCTGAGTCATCGGATGCTAGGTGTAGATTGTCGGGTTATACTTCGACATTCTTTGAATACGCAAGGATAGTGCCATCACTGGCTTCGCGAGAACCGGTACTTATTTCTCGTTACATCTGGGGGTTAATTAGTGAGATCCGAAAATCGTTAAAGCTGCGAGACCTCGTACTATTGACGATGCTGTAGAATTAGCTAATACCCTAACAGATGAATTGGTACGCTCAAGAGAGGAAGATCGCAAGAAGGAATTAGCTCAAAAGATTACCCAAGGATTTCGGGTGGGTAATACCAAGAAAAGAGGAACCGGGCAATCATCATCATCTCCTTTCTGTAAAATTTGCAAAAAGAAGCATTATGGACAATGCAATATGGTTTGCAATTTTTGCAAAATGAAAGGACACCGGGAAGAAGACTGCAGGAAGAAAACAAGAATTTGTTATAATTGCAGAGAAAGAGGTCATTTTCAATTTGAATGTCCTAAATTAGCTAAACCTGTAGTTAACCAAGCCAAACCAGCTAAAGGAACAACTAAGAGAAATGCGCGAGCATTCCAGCTAACCACTCAAGAGGCCGAACTCATTCCAGATGTGATAGCTGGTACGTTCTTAGTTCACAACGTATTTGCAAAAGTATTATTTGACTCTGGTGCGAACCAAAGTTTTATAAATACTTTATTTTGCCAAGATCTTAAGTTACCTTTAACCACTCTTAGGCAAATCTTCACAGTAGAAACCGCAGAAGGAAATTCTGTGAAAATAGATAAAGTCTGGCAAGAAGGAAAAATAGAATTATTAGGCCATAAGTTTTCTGCAAATTTGTTACCAATGAATTTAGCAGGATTCGATGTAGTGTTACGAATGGATTGGTTAATAGCCAACCATGCACGAATCCTATGTGACAAAAATGCTGTAGAAATTCAAACACCTACAGGAGAAGTAATTTTAATTACTGGAGATAAACCTCGAAAGCCACTGAAATTCATTTCTGTAATGAAATTGGCTAGTTATTCGAGAAAACAGGAAATGATGTATATGATTTCAGTAATCATTAACACTAAAGATAAGGAACTTCAGGACATTCCGGTAGTGTTAGAATACCCAGACGTTTTTCCAGAAGAATTACCTGGATTACCACCTGATAGAGAAGTAGAGTTTAGAATTCATTTAATTCCAGGTACTGCACCAATAGCTAAAGCACCCTATAAATTAGCACCTACTGAAATGTTAGAATTGAAAAAGCAATTAGAAGAATTATTAAGCAAAGGATTCATACAACCTAGTTCATCCCCTTGGGGTGCACCAGTGTTGTTTGTGAAAAAGAAAGATGGATCGATGAGAATGTGTATCGATTATAGGGAACTGAATAAGGTTACAATTAAGAATCGATACCCATTACCTAGGATTGATGATCTTTTCGATCAATTACAAGGAGCTAGGTATTTCTCTAAGATAGATTTAAGATCCGGATACCATCAGTTGAAAGTACAAGAAGAGGACATACCTAAAACTGCTTTCAGAACTAGGTATGGTCATTATGAGTTTACAGTCATGCCCTTTGGATTAACGAATGCCCCAGCAGCATTCATGGACATGATGAATCGGATTTGTAAACCATACTTGGATAAATTTGTAATCGTTTTCATCGACGATATACTTATTTACTTCAAAAGCCAAAAAGAACATTGTGAGCATTTACACGTTCTCTTAACTTTGTTAAGAAAAGAAAGGCTTTATGCCAAATTTTCGAAATGTGAATTTTGGCTGCAAGAAGTACAATTTTTAGGACATGTGGTAAATCACGAAGGTATCCATGTAGATCCTGCTAAGATAGAAGCAATTACGAAGTGGAAAGTTCCACAAACAGCAATGGAGATAAGAAGCTTTCTAGGCTTAGCTGGATACTATAGACGATTTATCAAAGATTTTTCTAAGATAGCCGTTCCTTTAACTAAGTTAACCTGTAAAACTGCTAAGTTTGAATGGGGACCTAGACAAGAAGAAGCTTTTAAGATTTTAAAGCATAGGTTGACAAATGCACCAATCTTAGCTTTACCCGAAGGAACAGAAGACTTTGAAGTATATTGTGATGCTTCAAAATTAGGATATGGATGTGTGTTGATGCAACGCAAGAAGGTAATTGCGTATGCTCCTAGACAATTGAAAAAGCACGAAGAGAATTATACGACTCATGATCTAGAATTAGGAGCCATAATCTTTGCTCTCAAGATCTGGAGACATTATCTGTACGGAAGTAAGTTTACTGTCTATACAGATCATAAAAGTTTAAAATATATATTTGGGCAAAAAGAATTAAACATGAGGCAAAGAAGATGGATGGAGATGCTGAGCGACTACGACTGTGATATTCAATTTCACGAAGGAAAGGCAAATGTAGTTGCAGATGCCTTAAGTCGTAAGTATCATGAAAACCAGAAACGAGTCCGTGCTCTTAGATTAAATCTACAAGTAGATTTAATGGCACAAATCAAGGAAATTCAGAAAACAGCAATCAAAGATGATGCTGAAGGAATGAAAGGTTACCTAAAAGAACTAGAACAAGGAAAAGATGGAATTTGGAGATTCCATAAGAAGCGAATTTGGGTACCTAAGCAAGGAGAGTTAAGAAATAAGATTGTAGAAGAAGCTCATAAATCTAGGTATACCATACACCCAGGAAACAATAAGATGTACCAAGATTTAAGAAATCATTTCTGGTGGATAGGAATGAAAAAGGATATAGCCGAATACGTATCCAAATGTTTAACTTGTTCACAAGTTAAGGCTGAACACCAGAAACCTTCAGGATTACTTCAACAATTAGAAATGCCTGTATGGAAATGGGAACTCATAACCATGGATTTTATTACTAAGTTACCCAAAACCAAAAGAGGTAATGATGCAATTTGGGTAATCGTAGACCGATTAACCAAATCAGCTCATTTCTTACCAATGAAAGAAACCTTTAGCATGGAAAGGTTAGCTCAACTATACGTGGACGAAGTAGTATCCTTACATGGAGTCCCATTCTCCATCGTATCGGATAGAGATAGTCGATTTACCTCCCATTTCTGGAAAAGTTTTCAGAAAGCAATGGGAACTCGACTAAATCTAAGTACTGCTTATCATCCACAAACAGACGGACAGAGTGAAAGGACAATACAAACTCTAGAAGACATGCTCCGGGCATGTGTAATTGACTTTGGTGGTAATTGGGATAGCCATTTGCCATTAATAGAATTCTCTTATAACAATAGTTATCATTCAAGCATCAAAGCTGCACCATTCGAAGCACTGTATGGACGCAAATGCAGAACTCCAGTATGCTGGGCAGAAATCGGAGAAAATCAATTATCAGGTCCTGAAATAGTACAAGAAACTACTGACAAGATAACCCAGATCAAAGAAAGACTGAAAACAGCTCGAGATCGTCAGAAGAGCTATGCAGATAATCGTCGCAAACCTTTAGAATTTCAAGTCGGTGATAAAGTACTTTTAAAAGTATCTCCTTGGAAAGGAGTAGTACGATTCGGTAAGAAAGGAAAACTAAGCCCGAGGTACGTTGGACCATTCCCAGTGATTCAACGAATCGGATTAGTTGCTTATCGTTTACAACTACCAGAAGAATTGGCTGGAGTACATGATGTATTTCATGTATCCAATCTCAAGAAATGTTTAGCAAATGAATCCCTGGTAGTACCTCTTCAAGATATAGAGGTAAATGAAAATTTGAAATTCGTAGAGAAACCATTAACGATCGAAGATCGAAAAGTCAAATTCCTCAAGCATAAAAGACTAGTATTGGTCAAAGTCAAGTGGAATTCAAAGAGAGGGCCAGAATACACTTGGGAGCTGGAATCAGAAATGAAGCGAAAATATCCTCATCTATTCCAGTAAATCTCGAGGATGAGATTTTTCTTAAGGTGGGGAGGATGTAACAACTGTCAATAAAACCGGTAATTAGGATAATAATTATCCAATAAGAAAACCCTAATTAAGACACTCAAATAATTTGGCATAAACCCTGAAATTTCCGGAACAATCGGAATCAGGATCAGAGCCCCTAAAACTCAGGGGGGGCTAAATCCTATTGGATAATTATCTTTGAAAACTCGTTGTTATACTGAAATTCGATTTCAATGTTGAGTCACCAAGCCTATACCACTGAGAAGGCTAGTCTACAAGCTAAAACGCACCCTTTACGGACCGTAAAGGTTAGTCCTTACGGACCGTAAGCCAACTGGCTCCCTTACGGACCGTAAGGGTACAGGAATACGGTCCGTATGCGAGTCGAAATTCCAGCTATAAATAGCCGACCTTGGCACTTGAACTGTGGTGTTAAAACGACGTTCATAGCTTCTGTATACGTCGAGATCTCACTGTTATATCATAATTAAACACACACTACACACGAGACGCTGCCGCAATCAGGGTAATAACTCGATCGCTATTACGATTCAACGTCCGATCGATTATAACTATCCAACAATAATCCGGGTGCTGCTCAATTGAGCTTGTACTTTGATTATTCGTCGTGATTTCGACTTGAATATTTGAGTGCTGTTCGAATTCGGACTATGCTCTGTTATTCGTTGTGAATCCGATTGAATTATCGAGTATTGCACTGATTAATCGTTGTGAGGGTTTAATCTCGTGAATTGACGTAACTGTTGTATTAGTTACTAACCTGCCTGTGTGTGCATTGTGTTAAACTAGGTGTAATCAAGGCTAATCAGTAGGCATTATCTATTTGCTCGTTAATCTGCAATGTGAGTCATTCTCCTTTTTAAATTGTGTTCTCACAGTTTGTGAGTAAGTATTACAATACCTCAAATTATTTTCAAGGTTATAATTACAGGGATTAAGTCTTTATAATCACCAAATTACAGCTGGTATGTGGGGTATTGTGCACACTACTATTTCGATCACTCTATGTGAGTGAATATTACTCTATGTGAGTAATTATTACTCTGTGTGAGTAAACCGTCACTATTAGGGCAACGGGACCCAATAGTGGTATGACCACAGTCACAGATCCGGTCGAGTGACAAATACCCATTCTTGATAATTGGTTGATAGAGACATTGTAATCGCTCTTAATACTGTGAATTTATAACTAACGGGTCGTTTTAGAAAACAGAATGATTCACTCAGTATTTCCCCGCTGACAAAACCTTTTTCAAACATGTTTCAGGTGATCTGTGTGATCCAGGAAAAGTGCAGTAAAGCACTATCAAGCTCAGGGAAGTGGCTCAGTGTAAATAAATAAAACATGTTTTGGAAAAATAAAGATTTCTGTGTGAAATCAACTTATTGTAAATTTTGGGATTTATTCCTTAAACTTTGTGTAATATATTAAACGAGCTTTTTACGGTGAAAAGATCCTGTAATGAAAGACTTCCGCTGTCACATAAAATAAATACCACAAGTACCACGGGAACTGCCTCACGGCCTCCGACTCCGTCCAGGGTAGGTCGGGGAGCCGTGACAACAATTATGATACGTCAGCCCTAGCGGGTTTGGGGTGTTACACAACTCCCTAGAATAACACAAGCTGAACTGAATGTCTTTTCCTCAAAGAGACAAACTTGTTTTAATTGTGGAGTTTCAGGGCATATAGCTAGAAACAATGTTCACCATCCGTCCATGCCTTCCTACTCAAAGAATACACATCATCAGACGGCCAAGCCTCATCGACCTTATGGAAATCGATTTACTTATGCTAAGCCCTCTGATGGAGACTAGAATCTTGCAAAGAAATATAATCAAAAGTTCTCAAACACGCTAAGTTTCCAAAACCAGTCAATGAAATCAAGTGTAACAACTACAACAAAAACTGTTTCTAGAAACACTGATTCTAAACTTTGGAAACCCAAAATTCTTGCTATATCTCAGTCTCAGCATTCAGAGTCATCAAAATCATCATCTTCCTCAAAAACATCTAATTCTACTAAAAATCATATGATCTTTCATGAGGTTTCTTACATTGACCGCGATGATCAACCTAGATTAACAATGGTCTGAGTTTGCTTTTCTAATTTATCCCGTTGTATGTGCAGGAACAGTTATAAAGGGCTCTCGTCAGACTCTGGTTCGTCGATAGTGGTTGTTCCAGGCACATGACAGGAGACATTTCCCAATTGAATGACATAAAAATATTCGATGGTGGATTTGTCAACTTTGCGGGAGGTGAAACTGGACGAATTACAATGAAGGGTACATTTCGAAACGGAGTTCTCAGCTTTTCAGATGTGAATTATGTTCTAGAACTGAAACACAGCCTTTTGAGCGTATCTCAGATGTGTGCTAAAGGGTTCGAGGTTCTGTTCACCAAGAAGGGATGTGTAGTATTGAAACCGGGGAATGTCATACCGGATGATTGGCTACTTATTGAAGCAGAACGAAGGTGTAACCCTTATGTCATTGATATGAATAAAGCCCTATTGATCAAGTCAAATGTCTATTCTCAGAAATTGCCGAACATGATTCTATGTTGTGGCATCGTCGGCTGGGACATCTCAACATGAAGAATCTTAATCGACCGGTAAAAGTAGGCTTAGTCAGAAACCTACCAATCAAGGATTCCATGCAGGTCGAAAAATGTGAATCATGTGCACGAGGGAAACAGCATCGCATGCCTCATAAGCCTAAACTCATGCACTCGACTTCTAAAGTTCTAGAACTGCTTCACATGGATCTTTTTGGCACTGTTAATGTGCTGAGCATTGGAGGAAACGCTGACTGCTTGGTCATCACTTGTGATTTTTCTCACTTCACTTGGGTGTTAATCTTGGAACACAAGAGTGAAACAACATGGCTGATTAAGAAATTTGTCACTCTCATGGAAAATCAGTCGAATAAGAGAGTGAAAATTATTCGATGCGACAATGGGATGACGTTTAAGAATGCTGAACTGAATGATTTCTGTTCCTCAAAAGGAATTGACCGTCAATATAGTACAGCTCGAACTCCTCAACAAAATGGAGTTGCTGAAAGGCGCAATAGAACTCTCATTGAAGTTGCTCGAAGGATGCTGATAGATTCTGGCCTTCCATTGATATTTTGGGAATAAGCAATGAACACTGCCTGCTATGCTCAAATCATGCCTTGATCAAGAAACGTCATATAAAGACGCCTTATGAGATAGTTGAAGGACAAAAACCCTCTGTGCAGCATTTTCGGACCTTTAGTTGTCCCTGTGTTCTTCTACTTATGGATGCCAAGGGAAAATTTGAAGCAAGAGGGGATCCGTGGTATTTCATTGGCTATTCTAAGAACACTACATACCATGTGTATAATAAGATCAAGAAGTAGATTGTAGATACTTACAAAGTAGATTGGCTAGAAGAGAATCCAAAAGATGCACGAGTTGTACCTGATTGGTTATACGATTATTCTTTTTTGTTTAAGTCATTTAATGTTCTACCTGATGTGGTTGTTAATGCAGGTGTCTCCAATCTAGTGATAACTATCCCCGTTGCAGATGAAGATGAAGTCGTGCCATTACAAGATTCATTCAAGAAACATACTGTGGATCCACCAGGATTTCACGATGCTGCTACAACACCGACCCATACTTCATCGACTCAGGAGCCGGTTTCTGAATCCGCTACAATAACAACTTCTCCTGATGATGCAGGTCGAAATAATGAAGCCACCACACAACGCACAAATGCGGAAACCTCAAATTCCAATGTCCAAGGAACTTCATTATTTCCGGAGCCAATTCTATCTGACCGCACTGTTGATCCACCAGTGAACAACACTTCAACTACATCAAATGAGGGGGAGCATACTGGAATAGTATTGGGAAGTTTTGCCAACTTACAACCGAACTGGCAGGCACCTGTTATAGCAATACTGCAACGTCTTCAGATAAATCATCCAATTGAGAACGTTATTGGTCCCGTTAATGATGGTGTTCAAACCCGCAGCAAATCAGGGGATATTAACACATGTTTGTATTCTTGCTTCATTTCACAAATTGAGCCTAAAAACATTGATGTTTCCTTGTAGGAACCTGGATGGATCGATGCAACGCATGAAGAGCTCAACCAGTTTGAAAAATTGGTACTATGGAAGTTAGTGAAGCTGCCTCAAGGAAAACGTGCTCTCAGAACGCGCTGGGTGTATCGAAACAAACAATTTTCCGACGACTTTTGTACACTCCGATCACTCGATGGCGGCCCACATCTCCACTACTCGGAGCTCCGTTTCTTTATCCAGCACACACACACACACTGTTACGAACTCGGAACTAGGTTAGAATGCCATCTTCCTTTTGTGAGCTTAATAACGAACACCCTGTGAACTATACTTGAATGATATAAACAGAAGTGATTCATGTTGATGTTTTTATTGCTGGGTTTCTTGAAAATGTACCACCATACATGCTAGTAGTGATAGTGATAAGCTTTTGTTTCATGTTTGAATCCAATGTCTGCGTAAGTGATAAAGAATGTCGATCTCCGTTTGAAAATGATGAATACAATAATCTCTGATTAGTTGCTTCGTATGATGATGATGATTATCTTGTTAGTTGTTGTTAATAATAAGATGATGATAAATCTGTGGTGTTTGGTAATACATATGTGGTGTTTGTACAAGTCGGAAGTCGAAAACGGTTCCAATGGCCATCGATACAAGTTATAATCAACCATTTAAGAACCTGGGTAAATACGTATAACATATGATCTGAAACTTGTGTGTGTGTCTGTCATAAGAATCACTTGAAGATGATGTGATTTAAATAGAAGTGTACACATGATTAAGCATAGGGTACAACTTGAATGATGGTGTGATTTAAGATTTAGTATGAAAAGATGTTTGTCTTTTCCTATTTGATTTAAGGATGACTTGATGATTTTGTTATAATGAAGCCACACACAAACACCACCGGCCCCACAATCTCTTTTGTTTAAAACTGTCACACCCCCAAAATCCACCCGCGGATAACACCCGCTTCGAGGGCGTGACTGACCAGGATCCAGCCACCAATTATACTAAGCATTGGTTAATATTAAAGTAATACTTACTAACCATAAGATTAGCAAACATCAAGTTCAGAGTTTAAGGTTCCAAGTTTAAAACAGTAACAAGTAGCGGAAGCATAATTAAATAGTTTTAAACAGTGTTCATAAGGTAAGCATAATAAATGCCCAACACACGGGCAGACGACCACTACACATCCCAAGTAGCTGCTCCAGTCACTGGCCACCTGCAAAGCATGCAGTAAAGGGGTCAACAATAATGCTGAGTGAGTTCACTAGTTGTCCAGTTTTAATTACCAAAAACTCGTTTCACCAGTTAATTTATCCGTTTATACATGCCATGGGGAGCTACCCCAAAAGTTAGCGACTAAACTGTTTTTTTTTCCAATACCGAACACTAGGTAACCGTTTGCGTTTCCGCAGGATGCCCCGATGTCAATGTTCTATCATCATTGACGGATGCCTGAGTACATTAGTTCACGACCGATCCCATACCATGGCACGGTGTGAGGCTGGTAAGACCTAAATAGCGCTATCAACTAATAACCCGTTCGCCTGGCACCGGCGTTTTTTTCCAATACCGAACACTAGGTAACCGTTTGCGTTTCCGCAGGATGCCCCGATGTCAATGTTCTATCATCATTGACGGATGCCTGAGTACATTAGTTCACGACCGATCCCATACCATGGCACGGTGTGAGGCTGGTAAGACCTAAATAGCGCTATCAACTAATAACCCGTTCGCCTGGCACCGGCGACTAATCGGTATTATGTAGTAGGGACTTGAGTGATAGAGTTGCGTTTAGTGCCGTTAGTTGCATTCCGTATAAACAGTAATTAACTAAAAAGAGTTTCCCAATACAAGGGAAGATAAAGTAAGTTTGTTTCCCAATAACTAGGGAAGGAATGTAGACGGTATCCCCTTTACAAGGGGATAGGGTTGTTTCGGTCTCGTGTCCCAAACCACCGGGACGCATGCTTTTAAGTTGTGAACTCACCTTGGGTTGCTCGGTAAGATACGTTACTTGGTTAAGCTCGTTGGTCACCACGTCCTAGCATGGTTACCAAGTATGGGTCAAGTCGGGTACAAGTAAACACGTATAGCATGCACGTATGCAAACAGTTAACAGGCAGAAATACAAACAGTAACATACATACAGTAGCAGATCAAAATGAAGTCCAGTCAATAGGAGGCCCTACAGTTGAAGCCCAAAACAACAAGACAAACAGTCAAGGCCCAATAACATAAAACGGCCCAGTCGAAACTAAGGTGGTTGCGACTCGCAACCGAGGTTGCGACTCGCAACTGCGGTCTCGGTCCGTCACGCTTTGGTTACGACTCGTAACTGGAGATTGCGACTTAGCAGGTGTGGTTGCGACTCGCAACCAGGTTTGATGCGTGCTGATTGCGACTCGCAACTGGGAGGTTTCGACTGGTCATGCGTGGTTTCGAGTAGCAACCAATGGTTGCGACTCGCAACCGTGATAACGTGCATGGCAATCCCTTCTAGAACCTGCAGACTTGTACTATCCAATGAAATCGCATTTTCATGTAAATGTTGTACCATTTCCACTAAAACATGTTTGTTTGTCTGATCATTAGCCAAAACAGATCAAATATACACATTTCAAAATATTTCAAAGGCATTCAAATTGTTCTTCATGTTCATCATCATTTTACATAACATTCAAGCAATAAACTGAAAATCATTCAAACCAAGACATATTACTAAAACCCAAAACCGTGCACTTAAAACCTCATAATCAAGCCCTTGATATAATTATTCAAGCAATTTGCACTTATCCGAAACATACATTTATAATGACCACAATCCATCTAAACTTTCTAACAAACCGAGATACACACAAACATCTTTTTAATCATCAACCTCAACAAGCACAAACCAAGAAGGATCATATAAGAGCCCAAACACTAACCGGTTACCCATTTAACACATTTTGATCCACACAAACATGTCAAACAAACATCATCCATACACAAGAATCATAGTAACACATAACATATATTTGTCCTAGTGACCTTATTAACACATGATCATCTAGAAAGGGCTAAAACCACTAACCGGTTATAGATTCAAGATGTGCGGGTATGATGGATCGATGAATGAGCTTCCGGTTGGCGGTTCCGAGCTAAAGCCGAGTATGTTCTTGATGTTGGTTGAACCCGAGAAGAAGGAGAAGGATGAGAAGAGTGGTCTTGGTTGCTAGAACTTTAGGGTTTTGTGTGAGAGATGAGAGTGTGAGAAGGGAGTGTGTAAAATGGCTAAGGGAGGTGGGGTTGGGTTTATATAGTGCACCGAGTTGGGCTAGGGGGGTTCCGGGTTGGGCTTAATTCCTACAAGGCCAAGGCCTAGCCGGCCCATTACTAATGTTCACTCGAGACCGTGGTCTCGAGTCGGGTTGCTTGTGGTTTCGGCTCATATGTATAACACACACATACCTATATATATATACATATCTAAATACACCACTACGTAGATACACATAGCATGTAACACGAAAGTTCACGGGTTTTCATTTAATAAAATATACACACGTAAGTTACATCACAAAAGGTTGTCCGGGTAAAACCCGAAGTGTCACATTATCCCCAAGTTTTAGGAACTTTCGTCCCGAAAGTTAAGGCAGCCACTGTCAAGCTAGTGTAAGTGAAAGCGTTTCAACGGGGTGTCACATCATCCCCCCGTTAGTTTGGAATTTCGTCCCGAAATTCGTTCGTAGCTTCAGTGCTGGGATTTTCGTTAAGGAAACAGCTGGGGATATTTGTGCTTCATTTGGTCTTCCCGCTCCCAGGTATACTCTGGGCCACGTCGCGAGTTCCAACGAACTCGTACAAGAGGTATCTGGCTACGTTTGAGGATTTTGATCTCTCGATCAGTGATCTCAATCGGTTCCTCAGTAAAGTGTAGCTGCTCGTCAATCGTCAGTTCCTTAAAAGGAATCACAAGTGTTTCATCCGACAAACACTTCTTCAGGTTGGATATGTGAAAAACGTTGTGTACCGCACTCAGTTCTTCAGGCAGCTTCAATCTATAAGCAACCTTACCGATCTTCTCGGTAACTTCGAATGGTCCGATATATCGCGGATTAAGCTTGCCCCGTTTCCCAAAGCGAACCACACCCTTCCAGGGTGAGACTTTAAGTAGAACCCGGTCACCGACCTGGAATTCCAATGGTTTCCTACGCTTATCAGCGTAACTCTTCTGACGGTCACGAGCTGCCGCCATGCGTTGTCGGATCTGGGCAATCTTTTCCGTTGTATCTACCACCATCTCTGGGCCCGTGATTTGACTATCACCGATTTCTGCCCAGCAGAGAGGTGACCGGCATTTACGACCGTACAATGCCTCAAAAGGTGCTGCCTGAATACTAGTGTGGTAGCTGTTGTTGTATGAGAACTCTACTAACGGTAGATGCTTCTCCCAGTTCTTGCCAAAATCGATCACACACGCTCTAAGCATGTCTTCTAAAGTCTGGATGGTACGTTCAGACTGTCCATCCGTTTGCGGGTGATAAGCAGTGCTCATATCCAAACGTGAGCCAAAGCATTTGTGCATAGCTTGCCACAATTCTGAAGTAAATCGAGCGTCTCGGTCTGAAATAATCGAGGTTGGCACTCCGTGCCTCGAAACTACTTCCTTTAAGTAAATCTCCGCCAGGGTAGAAAACTTGTCTGTTTCCTTAATAGCCAGAAAGTGTGCGGACTTGGTCAGTCGATCCACTATTACCCAAATAGTATCATTTCCGCGTTGAGATCTAGGTAACCCCGTAACAAAATCCATGGAAATTTGCTCCCATTTCCATTTCGGGATTTCTGGTTGTTGGAGTAGGCCTGCCGGCTTCTGGTATTCTGTCTTGACTCTCGCGCAAGTCAAGCATTTGCTGACGTATGTTGCTATATGGGCCTTTATACCAGGCCACCAATACGTAGTCTTCAAGTCATGGTACATCTTGTCCGAACCAGGATGTACTGAGTAGCGGGACTTGTGGGCTTCATCCATCACGAGTTCACGTAAACCTCCAAAGAGTGGAACCCAGATGCGCCCTGTTACATAGTAAGCACCATCTTCTTTCTGTTCTAGTTGCTGTCTCGACCCTCGCAGAGACTCAGCCCTGATGTTTTCCGGCTTCAATGCTTCAACTTGAGCATTTCGAATCTGGGTAGGGAGGTTAGACTGAATGGTAAGTTGCAGTGCTCGCACGCGCCTTGGTATAGTGTCCTTTCGGCTGAGGGCGTCTGCCACGACATTGGCCTTGCCCGGATGGTATTTGATGGCGCATTCGTAGTCATTCAAGAGTTCGACCCATCGACGTTGTCTCATGTTCAATTCCTTTTGCCTAAAGATATGCTCGAGACTCCTGTGATCGGTGTAAATGGTGCACTTGGTACCGTACAGGTAATGTCTCCATATCTTAAGAGCAAAAACCACTGCTCCCAGTTCCAAGTCATGCGTCGTGTAGTTCTTTTCATGCGTCTTGAGTTGTCGTGAGGCGTAGGCAATAACTTTCTCGCGTTGCATTAACACGCAACCGAGTCCATGAATAGACGCATCGCAGTAAACCACAAAGTCGTCAGTACCATCGGGCAACGAGAGAATAGGAGCGCTACAGAGGTTATCCTTAAGCCTCTGAAAAGCAGATTCCTGTGCTGCATTCCACTTGTAGGCGACGCCTTTCTGAGTGAGTGTTGTGAGAGGTTGTGCAATCTTTGAGAATCCCTGAATGAATCTGCGGTAGTAGCCTGCTAAACCCAAGAATTGGCGAACTTCAGTGGGAGTCTTAGGCGTAGGCCAGTTCTTTATCGATTCGATCTTGGCTGGGTCGACATGAATTCCGTCCTTATTAACTACATGGCCGAGGAAATGGACTTCTCGAAGCCAGAAGTCACATTTAGAGAATTTGGCGTACAGTTGCTCGTTGCGAAGGAGTTCGAGGATAAGGCGTAGGTGCTGTTCATGCTCTACTTGACTTTTCGAATAAATCAGAATGTCGTCGATGAACACAATCACAAATTTGTCGAGGTAAGGCTTACATACGCGGTTCATAAGATCCATGAACACTGCAGGTGCGTTGGTCATTCCAAAAGGCATGACGAGAAATTCATAGTGACCATAACGAGTCCTGAATGCAGTCTTGGAAATGTCTTCATTACGAACTCTCAGCTGATGATAGCCTGATCGCAGGTCAATCTTTGAATAGTAGCTCGATCCTTGCAACTGATCGAATAGGTCGTCGATGCGCGGGAGAGGGTAACGATTCTTGATGGTAACCTTGTTCAACTCACGATAGTCGATGCACATTCGGAATGTGCCGTCCTTCTTCTTGACAAAGAGTACTGGTGCTCCCCAGGGTGATGAACTAGGACGGATAAATCCTTTGTCCAATAGTTCCTGTAGCTGCGTAGCGAGTTCCTTCAGTTCTGCAGGAGCTAAACGGTACGGTGCACGAGCTATGGGTGCTGCTCCAGGAGCTAGCTCGATTTGAAATTCGACCTGACGGTGGGGAGGGAGTCCAGGTAGTTCCTCAGGAAATACCTCCGGATAATCGCGTACTACAGAAAAATCTTCAATCCTCTTTTCCTTATCGTGGGTATTGGTGACGAGTGCTAAGATAGCGGTGTGCCCTTTCTGTAAACACTTCTGGGCTTTTAAAAGCGAGATAATGCCTGTGACTTCTCCACCTTTGTTGCCTTCGACGATGAGGGGTTGACCAGAACGACGAGGTATACGAACTGCTTTCTCTTGACAGAGGATCTCAGCGCGATGTTTGGATAACCAATCCATACCAATGACGACGTCGAAGCTTCCAAGTTTGACAGGGAAAAGATCGATACTAAACGTATGGCCCGACAATTCTAGTGTGCAGTCGTGGATCATGTGCGTGGCCTCGATGTTCTTACCATTAGCTATCTCGACGATGTGCTTAGAACTTAATAATGCGGGCGAGTGCTTAAGTTTCTTACTAATGCGAAGGGATACATAACTGGCATCGGCACCGGAATCAAATAACACAGAAACATAACGATCATCAAGTAGGAACTTACCCGCCACGACGTTGGGGTCGTTCCTCGCTTCACCAGCTCCAATCACGAAAGCTCTGCCCCTCGCATTCCCAGCATTGTTGTTTTGCTCATTGTTCCCCGCTCCCTGATTGTTGTTGCGATTCTGATTCAGTTCAGGGCAATCTTTTCGCATGTGCCCTGTTGCCCCACATTTAAAACATGCCCTGTTGTTTCCCTGCTGCTGCTGCTGTTGGGGTTGTTGCTGATTCTGTCTTGCCGGGAACTGACTTCTACAATCCTTTGCTTCGTGCCCCATCTTGTGGCATCGCTGACACTGACCCTTGTTGCACGCCCCATTGTGGTGCCTGTTACACTTGTTGCACTTAGGGTAGTTTCCCCGGTAGCCACCCTGTTGCTGAGTGCCTTTGTTGTTGTCAGTTTTCCTTTGCTGAGCTGGGGCTTGAGTAGGGTTAGCATCCTTGCCCTGATTTCCATCCCACTTTCGTTTGCCATCACTAGAACTTCCTTCCGCAGCACTGATCCTTTTGGGCAACCTGCCCTCTTCCACAGCCTGATCCGTGAGTTTGTGAGCAAGTCGAACGATCGGCTGAATGGTAGTGTGGTTAGCTGAAGTTACATGGCTTCGAATTTCTGGAGCCAGACCCTTGATGTACAGTTCGATCCTTCGGTACATGGGTCGGGACATGTTCGGACAAAGAGCAGCATAGTCGTTGGACAGCTTGGTGTAGGTCTCAATCTCTGACCCAACCATCTTGAGTTCATAGTACTCATTTTCCAGCTTGTGGATGTCATCCCTGTGACAGTACTCTTCCTTGATCATATCCTTGAAATCTTCCCACGCAGTAGCGTTAGCAGTCTCTAGACCAAGCATTTGAATTTGCGCTTTCCACCATGAAAGTGCGCTTCCCTCTAGAGTACCAGTAGCAAACTTCACCCAATTAGCAGTTGGGCATTCACAGACAGCAAAAACAGCTTCGACCTTCTCAATCCAGTGCAGAAGGCCTATGGCACCCTCCGTGCCATTGAAAGGAAGAGGCTTGCAATCCATAAAGGTCTTGAAGGTACAAACACGTGGTTGCACAGGTGCAGGCTGACCTGTCGTGAGGAGTGAAGCGAAATAGGTTTAGAGGCGAAAAGACGATGTGGCGGTAGGATCTAAACATCCTAAGACAACGAGTTTACCTATAGGGTGAGCTGCGAAAGCTGCAGCCACAGTGTTGAGCAGGCTAGTGAACTGAGCCGGGGTCATGTTGACGTTTCCTCGTCCGCGTCCACTCATTGTCTTCATAACCAGAAAACATAGTATGAGTGCGTGATAGCGAGAATAAGATAGAAGAGAGAAGATGTATCTATCTAATCAGGCAACTAGTATGTATAGTAAAGCAGAAAGCATAAGACAAGTAAGCAAGTAACTATGGGTCCGAGCTATGAGGTCAGATAAGTCGAGCCTTGTACTTGGAGTGTAGTGTCGTCACGAGTCACGGGTTATAGTCTGGTTTTTCTCAAAAAGATTTTTCCCCTTTTTAAAACCAAGTTCACTATAACCAATGGCTCTGATACCAATCTGTCACACCCCCAAAATCCACCCGCGGATAACACCCGCTTCGAGGGCGTGACTGACCAGGATCCAGCCACCAATTATACTAAGCATTGGTTAATATTAAAGTAATACTTACTAACCATAAGATTAGCAAACATCAAGTTCAGAGTTTAAGGTTCCAAGTTTAAAACAGTAACAAGTAGCGGAAGCATAATTAAATAGTTTTAAACAGTGTTCATAAGGTAAGCATAATAAATGCCCAACACACGGGCAGACGACCACTACACATCCCAAGTAGCTGCTCCAGTCACTGGCCACCTGCAAAGCATGCAGTAAAGGGGTCAACAATAATGCTGAGTGAGTTCACTAGTTGTCCAGTTTTAATTACCAAAAACTCGTTTCACCAGTTAATTTATCCGTTTATACATGCCATGGGGAGCTACCCCAAAAGTTAGCGACTAAACTGTTTTTTTTTCCAATACCGAACACTAGGTAACCGTTTGCGTTTCCGCAGGATGCCCCGATGTAAATGTTCTATCATCATTGACGGATGCCTGAGTACATTAGTTCACGACCGATCCCATACCATGGCACGGTGTGAGGCTGGTAAGACCTAAATAGCGCTATCAACTAATAACCCGTTCGCCTGGCACCGGCGACTAATCGGTATTATGTAGTAGGGACTTGAGTGATAGAGTTGCGTTTAGTGCCGTTAGTTGCATTCCGTATAAACAGTAATTAACTAAAAAGAGTTTCCCAATACAAGGGAAGATAAAGTAAGTTTGTTTCCCAATAACTAGGGAAGGAATGTAGACGGTATCCCCTTTACAAGGGGATAGGGTTGTTTCGGTCTCGTGTCCCAAACCACCGGGACGCATGCTTTTAAGTTGTGAACTCACCTTGGGTTGCTCGGTAAGATACGTTACTTGGTTAAGCTCGTTGGTCACCACGTCCTAGCATGGTTACCAAGTATGGGTCAAGTCGGGTACAAGTAAACACGTATAGCATGCACGTATGCAAACAGTTAACAGGCAGAAATACAAACAGTAACATACATACAGTAGCAGATCAAAATGAAGTCCAGTCAATAGGAGGCCCTACAGTTGAAGCCCAAAACAACAAGACAAACAGTCAAGGCCCAATAACATAAAACGGCCCAGTCGAAACTAAGGTGGTTGCGACTCGCAACCGAGGTTGCGACTCGCAACTGCGGTCTCGGTCCGTCACGCTTTGGTTACGACTCGTAACTGGAGATTGCGACTTAGCAGGTGTGGTTGCGACTCGCAACCAGGTTTGATGCGTGCTGATTGCGACTCGCAACTCGGAGGTTTCGACTGGTCATGCGTGGTTTCGAGTAGCAACCAATGGTTGCGACTCGCAACCGTGATAACGTGCATGGCAATCCCTTCTAGAACCTGCAGACTTGTACTATCCAATGAAATCGCATTTTCATGTAAATGTTGTACCATTTCCACTAAAACATGTTTGTTTGTCTGATCATTAGCCAAAACAGATCAAATATACACATTTCAAAATATTTCAAAGGCATTCAAATTGTTCTTCATGTTCATCATCATTTTACATAACATTCAAGCAATAAACTGAAAATCATTCAAACCAAGACATATTACTAAAACCCAAAACCGTGCACTTAAAACCTCATAATCAAGCCCTTGATATAATTATTCAAGCAATTTGCACTTATCCGAAACATACATTTATAATGACCACAATCCATCTAAACTTTCTAACAAACCGAGATACACACAAACATCTTTTTAATCATCAACCTCAACAAGCACAAACCAAGAAGGATCATATAAGAGCCCAAACACTAACCGGTTACCCATTTAACACATTTTGATCCACACAAACATGTCAAACAAACATCATCCATACACAAGAATCATAGTAACACATAACATATATTTGTCCTAGTGACCTTATTAACACATGATCATCTAGAAAGGGCTAAAACCACTAACCGGTTATAGATTCAAGATGTGCGGGTATGATGGATCGATGAATGAGCTTCCGGTTGGCGGTTCCGAGCTAAAGCCGAGTATGTTCTTGATGTTGGTTGAACCCGAGAAGAAGGAGAAGGATGAGAAGAGTGGTCTTGGTTGCTAGAACTTTAGGGTTTTGTGTGAGAGATGAGAGTGTGAGAAGGGAGTGTGTAAAATGGCTAAGGGAGGTGGGGTTGGGTTTATATAGTGCACCGAGTTGGGCTAGGGGGGTTCCGGGTTGGGCTTAATTCCTACAAGGCCAAGGCCTAGCCGGCCCATTACTAATGTTCACTCGAGACCGTGGTCTCGAGTCGGGTTGCTTGTGGTTTCGGCTCATATGTATAACACACACATACCTATATATATATACATATCTAAATACACCACTACGTAGATACACATAGCATGTAACACGAAAGTTCACGGGTTTTCATTTAATAAAATATACACACGTAAGTTACATCACAAAAGGTTGTCCGGGTAAAACCCGAAGTGTCACAAAAACCATTTTGTCGTACATACACAATTGGAATATTCTTGTCATATGATTTTAAGGGTGAATATTGATGAATGTATAAGGGTCGCACACTCATGAATCCCAGATTGTTTGGGCCGTACATTCGTAATAGGGCTAGACACACACCGCTGTTTCAATCGCACACTCATTTCTTGGGCCCCACTTCCTTTCTTTCATGTGATTTCGTCGCACAATGAGAAATATGTCGCACAGTCCCTTTTTTTGGGCATTCAGATTTAGGATTGGGCCACAAGTTTGGGCCACGATTCTTTTTAGTGTAGACTAGCAACTTAGTTGGGCTGACTAGACCTCTTGGGCCATGCACACTATATAGGTTGGGTACAGGAACACTAGTCGCACACTTATGAGTAGAACCGTACACTAATAAGCCGATCGCACACTCAAGCATCTTGATACCAGGCCGCACACTGCATTCGGCCACTAACTAATTGGGTTGAATACTACGGATTAGTTGAACGGCTAATTGTAATTAATGTGCGGATGTGTATATGCCATGATGATATAAATATGTGCTTATGTGCTACTTGGCATTATTATTATGTATCAATACGTGAAACACTTGAAATACGAATATGATTAAACATGGTAAATTATAATAGGACATGATTGACTAAAGTGTGTTAACAAGTAAACTATCTGCCGAGCAACCGAGATGAGTTCACACACACTAAAAGCATGCGTCCCGGGGGGGGGGGGGACACGGATGAACTACTATCCTTGTAAAGGATACTGTTAAACTTATATTTCCGGGGGAAATGCGATTGTATACGGTAAACTGCTATTCCCGGGGGGATACGTTTGGATATTATTTATAAATCACAACTAGCAAAACTAAATGAAACTCTATCATGGAAAGTCCCCACTTACAATATCGATTAATCGTCCGGGGCGAATGGGTTATTAGTTGATAGCGCTATTAGGTTTGACAAACCTCACATCGTGATCGGGGGGATCAGGCGTGAACTAGTAGGCCTTGCACATGGTCAATGATGATAGACATTGACAAACAGGGCACAACAACTTGCCAACCATCAGTTTCGGTATCCGCAGTTTAGTGAGCTTACATATGGGGTAGCTCCCCATAACGTGATTATAAATTGTTTATCTAAACAACTTATGTTTTCTGTTAGTGTAGTATGTGTCTATCGCCTTCGTCAATCAAAACCGTAGCAGAAACAGAAGAATTCTAGCATTTTATTGTAATATCTAGCTAAAAGGGCAAGGTGGCAATTTTGTAAATCAGGGGAAATCCCTTATAACCTTGTGCCTATAAATAGGGAGCTATAGTGTTAGATTTAAGACTTTTTGCTCATTTGACTTTTAGGAGATCTAAGCTTAGAGAGAGAAAGTCCTCTACGTGATTCTCGGTACATTGTACTCGTTATATTATTCAATAAGAATCACGGTTATAGTACGTTCTCGTGTGTTCGGTCACGTTCATGTACGGATTCCGCACGTTACACGTTCGTTACGCAATCGTTTGGTGTAAAAACCGATCCTACAAGTGGTATCAGAGCAGGAGCTCGATTGCACTGATTAAACACATAGATTCGTACAGGATTTCATCGATTTCAGATCCGAATTGCATCATTTCTTCATCTTCTACTCATTCTTTCACGTTTTTCATTGATTATCGTCAAATTGAACGGGTTTTTACGGTCCAAATCGGCTGATTTTTTGATATGTTGTGCGAAAACACTTGATCTATAACCCTTCCAAGTTTCAGATCCTAATTCCTAGCCGTTTAGGAGAAATCTGAGTTTTTAGGTCCGATTTCGTGTAAACAGCCTAATTCCGCTAGAAATTGTCTGTGTTAGTTCAAACGGAATTAGCTATTCCGCTCCAAAATCACTAATTCCGCTTGAATCTGCCTTATTATTTCAAACGAAATCAGATTCCGCTCCAAAGTGGTTTAATTCCGTTTGAAATTGGTGATTCCGCTTGAAAGTCATGATTTCGCTTGAAAAGGCTATTCCGTGTGAAAGACATATCTCGTGTGAAATCATAATTTGGAGTATCAGTTCACGGGATTAATAAGTGCAGCCCAATCAGATTTCATGCACATTTGAAAATGTCGGTTTATTGGATTTGATGGCCCAATCAGTGTTTGAACATTTAAAGTTGTTGAGTGTTTCAATTGAATACAAAATAACGGTCCAATTAAAAGCAATTACTAAAAGTTGTTGTCGGCTCTTGACTGAAATATTGTATTGGGTTTATAAATAATTGCATGTGACTTAAAGAGTGGCGGCCCAATCATCATACACATGCACTTTATATCGACCCATGATTGATCAGGTTGCATGTGTTGCATGTTGTCAAATCATTTGATAGATATTAGTCCATTATCATTTGAGGCCCAATCAAAGTAAATCTCAAATCTGCCCACTATAGTGAATCGTCCCAATCACAATCAATTGTTAACAAAAATTATACATCATAAAGGTGATCGGCCCAATTAGATTGACTTTAAAAAGCATTTGTGTCGGCCCAAGATTTGTTTGTGTGAAATGTATGTGATTAGTATAAAAAGGCCCAAGACCAGTTAAGGTTCAATAAGTGTGTGATAAGGGAGGCCCAAATCATTCTAAGACCAAATTGAATTCATTTTGTTCCGATCAAGCCCATTCATTTAGAGATTTCACCCGAAAAACATTGGAACGAATCCGCAAATCTTCGACACGAGTCTTAGATTGATTTCACAAACACACTGTTACGTATTCAGTCCGTTTAAACTGATTGTTTGTTTGCAGGTGATTCCGAGGTAATTCAAGGATATAAAATCATGGAAAAAATTGTTCCTTTTAAAGATAACATAAATGAAAGAGAGAAGTATGTCCACAGAAAGATGAAAGCTCAAACCAAGTTGATAAGAATCCATCGTATATTCAAAGAAGCTAAACAGGCAAAGAGATGGAATGCTGCTAGAGAATGTTATCTTGATCAAGATGGAAACATTGCAGTTGATCCAGATTCCATTGTAATTGATGCTTTCATCCAGCAATATACTGAAGAAGAAGAAGCTAGACAGAGAATGTGGTGGGGAGGTGGAGAAGAGAAAGAAAAAGAGAAAGATGAAACTTCAAAATGTGAAGTTGTGTGCTCAAAATGTGAAAAATCCGAAAGAGACAATGTCAAACTCTTGAAGGATGTGGAGAGTTTGACATTGGAAAACAAAAATTTTAAAGAAAATGAAAAACAATTTGAAAATAAAATAAAAATTTTAGAAAATGAAAAATTAGAAATTGAAAAAGATTTTGAGAATAAAATAAACACTTTAGAACATGAAAAAGTGTTTTGGGCAAATTTAGAAAACAAAGTTTTAAAAGATAGAGAAGAAGTTTTTGATAATAGAATAAAAGTTTTGGAAAATGAAAAATCTGTTTTAGACAAAATAAAGCTGAAAATGAAAATGCAATTAATTCTCATCTTGAGAAAATTTCTCAACTTGAAAAAGAAGTTGAGAATGCTAGAAATAAAATTGATGATTTTGAAAAGAAATTGAAAGGTTTTGTGACCACTTCAGCAAATTTTGATCAATTATGTCCAAAACCTATCAATTCTGTTCCAATAAGTGACAATGTCACAAATTTTGACAAAGTCAAAATTGAAGATTGTGATGATAAATCTGATGATGAAAAAGAAAAAGAAGAAAAAAGAAAAATATTTTTGGAATTAAACGAAAAATTTAAAAATACTGTTTTGCAATCTACTGAAATAGGTGAATGCTCAAAGCAAAAACCTGTTAAGAAGATTGTAGAACAGAAACAAAAAGTTAAAAATTCGAAAAATTTTCAAAAAGAAAATAAAAGCTCATCAGTTCAGTCATCCAATCATTATGCAAAATCACAAAAATCTAAAAATAAAAACTCACAAAAAGTTGGTAATAAGTGGTGCAGGTTTGACCACAGTGCTCAAATGCCAAATCAAGGATATAAGAGGAGACATGATTACCACAAGGCCAAACATGTGGTTTTCAGGGACACATTTCTGTTAACTGCCAAAGTCAGAGATTTGAAACGAGAAGGTGCTATGAATGCCAAATCAGAGGACATATTGCAAAAGATTGCGTAATGAGATCAAAGGAAAGATCGAGGGCTAAATCTCAGAAAATGGTGAAGAACTCAGTCGAAGTCGAAGAAAAGCCCAAAGAAAAGAAACAGAAAAAACAGAAAGTGAAACTTTCACAAGGGCAGAAAGACAAATTGAGAAAGAAAAGAAAGAAAGTAAGGGAGTATCTCGAAAAGAGTTTGTCCTCGGATACAACTGGTAATCCGAGAAAAAAGTTCTGATGAATTGCTTTCCTTGACTGCAAAGGCAAACAAAACGAATTCATCAGATACAAATCTGAGGACAAAAGGGAAGATAAAGAAAGAAAAATTAACTAATTAAACTGATGAACAATCAAAGAATGTTAATTTTTTCAGAAAAAGTCTTTATAAAAGTTTTTAAGTATAAAAATGACAATGAAAAATTGTGCATGTCAGAGGTTGATAAATTTGGTAAACCTAAATTTTGTAAATTTTGGGTTCCAATAAAAGATGACGATGAATTTGTTTCTGCGAAAACAAAAGAGTCATCTTCTGGCGATGAATTTGTTTCTTCGGAAGCAAAAGAACCACGTCCTGGCAATGAATCTGACTTGGGTAGATCTTTTCAAATGAAAAACCTGACTTGTCGGAACTCCCAGGTTGGTAAGTGTGGAGTAGGAATCGGCATCTTTCTTGAGAAATTCACGATTGTGATATTTTGAAATTCAAAAGATCAATCAGGGACATTAAGTTGTACTTGATTTATCTTTCATACAAAGTGTTTTTGTTGGTAGAATCTAAAAGTGTTAAATTTTTCAAATGGATAAGAGAACAATGCGATGAAACCCCAAGTTTATGAAAAGACAAACAAAACTTATTTTCCGGAAACACCATTTTGATTAAAACAAACTTAAGTGTTTTGAAATCTAAATGGGAAAAGAGTTTGTTGTCAGGGGGAGTTCTGATTGTTTAAGCCGAGTGAATGGCGAATTGAAGCGATTCGATATCAGTTTGTCACTTTATTTGTACAGTTTGTTTTCAAATTTTCCAGAAAATCAAAATTTGAAATATAATTTTGATTTTAGGGGGAGAAAAATTTTTAAAAAATTAGAAAATTTGAAAATGACAAAAACATTGAAAAAGCTAAAAAATGAGTTTTGTTGAGAAACGAGGAAATGATAGTAAATCAGTGGACTATCACAGCATGCTAAAGAAATGAAATGTCAAATGTAATAAACAATTTCACTAATGATGTGACGATAGGCTCAACTAGACTAGTAGATTTGCGATAACGATACAAACTTAAAAGAAAAAGCCTAGTTCTAATGGGAAACATGGTTGAAAGCATAGTACTTAGTTTTGTCCTTTGTGATTGTGTACCTACTCAGTAATCGCTGAATGCTAAAAAAGCATAAAAAATGGTTAGTTTGTGAACTTTCATAACTTGCTGAAACGTCGTTGTGATTGTGCATTTTATTTTGCAAAGATTTAAACTTGTTTTATTTCTTTATTTTGTTTAAGCATTGGACATCCTCTGCGTATACGTGAGTATCGAACTGGATGTTATTGCCTAAACGTTCTACTTTATTTTCTTTAGTGTTTCGTTTAAGCTTTGGATCACCTCTGCGTATACGGGAGTATCGACCTGGTGGTTGAAGCCTAAACAATTTCAACTTGTTTTTATTTCTTATTTTGTTTCAACATTGGACTTTCTCTGCGTATACGGAAGTATCGACCTGATTGTTAATGTTTAAACATTCTGCTTTGTTTTTCGCACATATCATAGTTGATGAAAGTTTGAAGGCATTAGTTGAGTCAGTGTATTGCATGATGAGGGGATATGCTGAGATCGTGGGGTCCATAAGAATTTAGTGCAAAAATTAATATACCTTAAACGTATCGGTAAGCATTTCGAAAGTTTTTAGATTGAGTTTAAGAGGACAACTATATCGTCAATCTATGTAAATTGTTTAGAACTTAAAATGATTAAAGCTTTACGGTGTTAGTGATTTGTCTCACAAACTGATATGATCCTCTTACACAAACTCACAAAAATATTAGTCTGTATATATTTCTTTACTGTATTTCATTCAAAAATAAAAATCCAAAAAGATTTTCGGAGTGTTTTAGCATAAAATTTTGAAAATTCACAAAGATTTTATTTCATCTTGTTTTTGACAACTGATATTGGAGAGCTGATTTTCAAAATTCCAAGTGCTAAATTTGATGAACTTGAGGTTTGGGAGAATATGTTTGAGATAAGAAAAAATTTTGGAATGTTAATTGGTTCATTAATTTGAATCAAAAATTTTGAAAAATTACAAATTCAAGTAGCTTTTCAATGTCAAAAATTGTTTATCTTACAAGTGGTAGAGAGTTGTGCAGGTTAAAGACAGATTTCTGATCCTGTAGCTACAGAAAGCCAGGAGATGTTTCAGATTCTGTGAAAGCAGCAGAGCAAGATTCCCATACCTTAGCATGAATAAAGTTTGAGCCAGAATTCTATTCAAGACTGCGATCCCAGCTTGTTGAAAGGGGGAGTCTGAAGACGTAAAAGTCAGAAATAGGTTCTGAATCAACACTCAAGGGGAAATTTGCTTGAAAGGGGGAGTTTAATTATTAAAAGATCAGTTTCTGGACTTGAAACTGCGTTCAAGATAAAAGCTGTTGTTGTTGATGATCAAAAGAATTGAAAGACAAGACGATACGAGATTGACTGCGGCAATATCCAAGGGGGAGTCTGTTAGTGCAGTATGTGTCTATCGCCTTCGTCAATCAAAACCGTAGCAGAAACAGAAGAATTCTAGCGTTTTATTGTAATATCTAGTTAAAAGGGCAAGGTGGTAATTTTGTAAATAAGGGGAAATCCCTTATAACCTTGTGCCTATAAATAGGGAGCTATAGTGTTAGATTTAAGACTTTTTGCTCATTTGACTTTTAGGAGATCTAAGCTTAGAGAGAGAAAGTCTAGAGAGAGAAAGTCCTCCACGTGATTCTCGGTGCATGGTACTCGCTATATTATTCAATAAGAATCACGGTTATAGTATGTTCTCGTGTGTTCGGTCACGTTCGTGTACAGATTCCGCACGTTACACGTTCGTTACGCAATCGTTTGGTGTAAAAACCGATCCTACATTTTCGAAAACCAAACTGGACAACTGTGAACTCGCCAACTTTATGTTAACACCCTACTGCATGCTTTGCAGGTACTCAGTGATTGCTGGAGCTTGCAGCTTGGGAGTGTAGTGGGCATGCTAACCCGTGTTGGGTTCTTTTAATAAATACAAACTATGAACTTATGTTGAACTGATTTTATGCTTCCACTATTCTCTTAAAACTGTTGGTTGAACTTTAATGTTTTGGAATTAAACTTTAACTGTCACTAATCATATTGGTTTGGTGAAACTGCTTTACTATTAATGTATCTGTTCAATATGATTAGTGGCTTGATCCTGGTTAGTCACACGCCTCTCGGTATTACTCCGCATGTGGAATTTGAGGGTGTGACAGATTGGTATAAGATCCATTGGTTATAGTGAACTCGGTTTGAAAAGAAAGGTCTTTTTGAGAAAAACCAAACTATAACCCGTTTTTTTACTAAGCGACTCGCAACGACACTACACTACACTCCAAGTGCAAGGCTCAACGTATTAGACTCGTGGCTCGGGCATGTGTTTACTTGTTACTTGTTTAGTACGTATGTGATGATATATGTACTCGTGTGCCTAATTATATATGTATATGTATATATATATATAGATATATACTTGTATTTGTGTGCAATGATCAATCCTCGTCCTACTCATTCTTACGACACTACGGCGTCATTCTCATACTGTGTTTTCTAGATATGAAGATAATGAGCGGACGCGGAATAGGCAACGTTCACATGACTCAGGATCAGTTTACGAACCGGATCAACACTGTGGCTGCGAATTTTACAGCCCAACCTGGAGGTAAACTTGTCGTTCTAGGATGTTTAGATCCTACTCTCATATCACCTCACCGTTCTTTAATCCATTCACTTCGTTTTACTCAGAAGGGCAGCCTGCACTCGCTCAGCCACGTGTTTGTACTTTCAAAACTTTCATGGATTGCAAGCCTCTCCCTTTCAATGGCACTGGAGGAGCCATAGGCCTTCTGCACTTGATTGAGAAGGTCGAGTTTGTATTCGCTGTGTGCGAATTTTCCGCTACTAACTAGGTAAAGTTTGCCACTGGTACTTTGGAAGGAAATTGTAACACCCCGAAAACGGGTTTGTTAATCAAACCATATTAATACTAAAAGACGGGTAAATTACTGTAATGGTAAAAGTAACCCGGTGAATATTAGGTTTTTTAAATAAATAAGCCTAATATTAAATAAAAGCTGGAAGAAAGCTTTTAAAAAAATAAAGTTTATAGAAGCCCGAGTTAACGGGACTTAAAATAAACTGAGTCATAAATTCCGCGAACCCACTAATTTAACTAGGAATGTTTAACTTAGTTAATGAGTGGAAATAGTGTTAGAAATAAGTAGGTTGTAGCCTACTTAATAACTAACCAAACAAGAGGGGCCAAATCTGGATAGACTTGAATGATAATTATTAAAAGGGGTTTTAAAACAAAACACACACAAATTGTGTGTTCTGTTCGTCGACCAGGAGGTTCCCCAGGAACCAAAACCCTAATTCCAAGCAAATTATCAAATTAAAGATCTAAACGAAGCCCAAATTCACAACCGAATGTGAATTAATGATCACCCAAGCTAGGGGATCATAAGGTATGTAAAATTTTGATGATTCTTGAAGTTTTGAAATTTGATAAATCTCATAATCTGCGAATTAGGGATGAATTGTAGAAGCTATGGCTGAATTATGATGTATAATTGCTTAGGAACCAAACCCTAAGTGAAAATTATACATAAGATGCTATAAATTGAATGATTTGATGATTTTACTACACTAGGATAAGTAGGTATTAATCATATGATGAAATTGATGATATAATTGTGTTTATAATCATCATATATGAGAGAAATAAGGAAATACTTAAACAAATTGTGTGTTTGAGTTTATGGTCATACTTACTATGAAACGGGTTTTGTATGATAAAATGAAAATGATGATAGATTAATGTTAGAATGATGTTTGATATCATCATGTGTTAAAAATGATTAAAGTTGTGTTAATTCGAAACGGGTTTTGTCAATGTTCTATCATCATTGACGGTTGTCAGAGTCTATTAGTTCACGCCCGTTCCTAGTAACAAGGGTCGGTGTGAGGCTGGTTAGACCTAAATAGCGCTGTCAACTAATAACCCGTTCGCCAGACCCCGGCGACTAATCGGTATTAAGTAGTAGGGACTTGAGTGATAGAGTTTCGTTTAGTGTTGCTCGTTGCATTCCGTATAAACAGTAATTAACTAAGAGTTCCCAGTAACAAGGGAAGAAAAGTTAGTTTGTTCCCAGTAACAAGGGAATTGTATTGTTTTTTTTTTTAGTTCCGTTTCCCAAACCACCGGGAACGCATGCTTTAAGTTGTGAACTCACCTTGGGTTGCTCGGTAGATTATTTACTTGGTCAAAGACGTTGGTCACCACGTCCTAGCATGGTTACCAGTATAGGTCAGGTTTGGGGTACAAGTAATCACGTATATCATACACGTATTAAACACATAGGATGCATACAATTATACATTGGGTTATTGGGCCGGCCCTAATATTTGCACAGTCATACAGAATTCAGCAACACATAGTCCAGTCAACCAGGTAGCCCAAACAAGACACATCGTGGCCCAATAACCAAAGTAGGCAGCCCAGTCGAGACAAGGCGGTCTCGACTCGAGAACACACGGTCTCGAGTCGCAACCTGGAGATCTCGTGTTATCATGTTTTGGTCTCGAGTGGTGCCGGTTAGGAGTCGCAACCTTAGAGGCCTTGAGTCCAGTCTCGAGTCGAGATTATAAAGTCTCAAGTCGAGACCTTGCCGGTCTCGAGCCCCTGAAGTCCGTCTCGAGCTGTCATGGGATGGTCTCGAGTCGCAACCAAGGGTTTCGACTCGCAATCACGGTTACGTGCACAGAAATCCTTCTAGAACCTGTTCAAATGTACTATCCAATAGAATTGCATTTTCATGATTTTTGTGTACTAACCAACCACAATGCACTAACATGTTTCTTTGTCTAATTACCAAACAAAACGGATCAAAACAAGCATTTTTGAATAATCATATCACATTCATCTAGTTCATCATCATTCATTCAAATTGTTCATCATGCATAAACCCTCATAACCGACCCGAAACATGTATTTCCAGCCCTACCCTCGCAACTTGGGAGCATTTTCAGCAGTTATGCATCATCAATCCATAATTCATGTTTGTATCACGCAACCCTCTAATCACGTATCATTCCACATTAACAATTTTAACACATATCATCACTACTAGCCGTAACATATCATCATGAAAGGAACTTTTCATTGCTTAAGTCAATCAAACATGATACTCTAATCATCAAGCAAGCATCTTTATCATGGATAAACAACAATTTTCCATGTAACTAGACAATAGAAACCAAAAGAGACACTAACCGGAGAGATACTCTAAATGTGAAGGTATAGAGGGTCGATGAGTGAACTTCCGGATGATTCCAAGCTTGAGCCGAGGTCCTAGTGTTGTCACCGGTTGGTTCCGAGTAGGGGGGAGGGGGATGATATTGTTAGGGTTTAGGGTTTTAGTGATAGAGAGAGAGAGTGAGTGAGATGAGGGAGAGTGTTCACAAAATGGTAAAAAGTTGCAAAGGTTGGTCACCCTCCTTGGTCTTATACCCGGTTCTAGTTGGTGCATCCTAAGGGTTCCGGATGGGCTAAAGAATGCGGCCTAAACAGCCCAACTGTTCACTCGAGACCGAGTGGTGGTCTCGAGTCGGGTTTGTGGTTTCGGCCCACTCTTACACATTCATAAATATAACAACTATATTAACACATAGCACATCAAGATAGTACGAAGTTTCCATTTAATTATATATGTACACATAAGCTAAACAATGAGGTTGTCCGGGAGAATCCGAAGTGTCACATTATCCCCAAGTTTTAAGAACTTTCGTCCCGAAAGTTAATGCAGCCACTGACAAGCTAGTATGAGTGAGAGTGTTTCAACGGGGTGTCACATCATCCCCCCGTTAGTTTGGAATTTCGTCCCGAAATTCGGTTGTAGCTTCAGTGCTGGGGGTTTCGTTTGGGAACAACTGGGGATACTTGTGCTTCATCTGGTCTTCCCGCTCCCAGGTAAACTCTGGGCCACGCCGTGAGTTCCAACGAACTCGCACAAGAGGTATCTGGCTACGTTTGAGGATTTTGATCTCTCGATCCGTGATCTCAATCGGTTCCTCAGTAAAGTGTAGCTGTTCGTCGATAGAGAGTTCCTTGAAAGGAATTACGAGTGTTTCATCTGACAGACACTTCTTCAGATTAGACACGTGAAAGACGTTGTGCACCGCACTCAGTTCTTCAGGCAGATTCAATCTATACGCCACCTTTCTGATTTTCTCGGTAATTTCGAATGGTCCGACGTATCGCGGATTAAGCTTGCCCCGTTTACCAAAACGAACTACACCCTTCCAGGGTGAGACCTTAAGTAGAACCCGGTCACCGACCTGGAATTCTAGCGGTTTCCTACGCTTATCAGCGTAACTTTTCTGACGGTCACGAGCGGCTGCCATGCGTTGTCTGATCTGGGCAATCTTTTCCGTTGTGTCTACCACCAGTTCTGGGCCTGTGATTTGGCTGTCGCCAACTTCCGCCCAGCAGAGAGGTGATCGGCATTTACGACCGTACAATGCCTCAAAAGGTGCTGCCTGAATGCTAGTGTGGTAGCTGTTATTATACGAGAACTCTACTAGCGGTAGGTGCTTTTCCCAATTCTTGCCAAAGTCGATCACACATGCCCTGAGCATGTCTTCTAGGGTTTGGATGGTGCGTTCGGACTGCCCATCCGTTTGCGGGTGATAAGCGGTGCTCATGTCCAAACGTGAGCCAAAAGATTTGTGCATAGCTTGCCATAACTCCGAAGTAAAACGAGCGTCTCGGTCGGAAATAATGGAAGTTGGCACTCCGTGCCTTGAAACCACTTCCTTTAGGTACACGTCCACCAAGGTAGAAAACTTATCTGTTTCCTTAATAGCCAAAAAGTGTGCAGACTTGGTTAATCGGTCTACTATCACCCAGATAGTGTCGTTTCCGCGTTGAGACTTAGGTAGCCCTGTGACAAAATCCATGGAAATTTGTCTCGGGATTTCTGGTTGCCGGAGTAGGCATGCTGGTTTCTGGTACTCTGTCTTGACTCTTGCGCAAGTCAAACATTTGCTGACATATGTTGCTATGTGGGCCTTCATGCCAGGCCACCAATACGTAGTCCTTAAGTCATGGTACATCTTATCCGAGCCAGGATGTACTGAGTAACGGGACTTATGGGCTTCTTCCATCACAAGTTCACGTAGATCTCCATAGAGTGGAACCCAAATGCGCCCTGTCACATAGTATGCGCCATCCTCTTTCCGTTCTAGTCGCTGTCTCGATCCTCGCAGGGACTCAGCCCTGATGTTTCCCAGTTTCAATGCTTCAACCTGAGCATTTCGAATCTGGGTAGGGAGGTTAGACTGGATGGTAAGTTGTAATGCTCGCACGTGCTTGGGCGTAGTGTCTTTTCGGCTGAGGGCGTCTGCCACCACATTGGCCTTGCCCTGATGGTACCTGATGGCGCATTCGTAATCATTCAAGAGTTCGACTCACCGACGTTGTCGCATGTTTAATTCCTTTTGTTTGAAGATATGCTCGAGACTCCTGTGATCGGTGTAGATAGTGCACTTGGTACCGTACAGGTAATGTCTCCATATTTTAAGAGCAAAAACCACTGGTCCCAATTCCAAGTCATGCGTTGTGTAGTTTCTTTCGTGCGTCTTAAGTTGTCGAGAAGCGTAGGTAATAACCTTCTCGCGTTGCATCAGCACGCAACCGAGCCCATGGATAGACGCATCGCAGTAAACCACGAAGTCGTCAGTGCCTTCAGGTAACGAGAGAATAGGAGCACTACAAAGGTTATCCTTTAACCTTTGAAAAGCCGATTCCTGAGCTTCATTCCACTTGTAAGCAGTGCCCTTCTGGGTGAGTGTTGTGAGGGGTTGAGCAATCTTTGAGAATCCCTGGATGAATCTGCGGTAGTATCCTGGTAATCCCAAGAATTGGCGAATTTCGGTTGGAGTTTTGGGCGTAGGCCATGTCACACCCCCAAAATCCACCTGCGGAGTATCACCGCTTGGAAGCGTGACTGGCCAGGATCAAGCCACCAATCATATAGAACAATGTATAAAGTAAAGGTAATCGCAATTAAACCAAACCAATCCATATGAAAGGTGTTCCAAAACATAAGTATGTAATCACTGTTTAGCGGAAGCGTATAAATAAAACCCAACATAAATAAGTATGAAATGTCATAAGTGTTTAACGAAACAATCACGATCCAAGCCCACAACGACCAGCTCCTCCCTGTTTAGCGGAGCGAGTTCTGAATGCTGTCTTGGAGACGTCCTCCTCCCGGATTCTCAGCTGATGATAACCAGACCTTAGATCAATCTTGGAGTAGTAGTTCGACCCTTGCAACTGGTCGAATAAGTCGTCGATACGAGGAAGAGGATAGCGGTTCTTCACTGTGACCTTGTTCAGTTCGCGGTAATCGATGCACATTCTGAAAGTGCCATCCTTCTTTTTCACAAATAATACTGGAGCTCCCCAAGGCGAAGAGCTTGGACGAATGAAGCCCTTATCCAAGAGCTCTTGTAGATGCTTTGAAAGTTCTTCCAATTCAGTTGGAGCTAAACGATACGGTGCGCGAGCTATAGGTGCTGCTCCTGGAGCGAGCTCGATCTGAAATTCGACTTGATGATGAGGCGGTAAACCGGGTAAATCTTCAGGAAACACCTGAGGAAATTCGCGTACAACTGGAATATCCCCTATTCTCTTTTCTTTCGTCAATGCATCTGTAACTAATGCCAGAATAGCAGTGTGCCCCTTTCGTAAACATTTCTGTGCCTTCAAGAAAGAGATGATGCCAACCACGGCACCACTCTTGTCGCCCTGAACTTCGAGAGGTTCTTGACCAGAACGGGGAATACAAACAATCTTGCTCTTTGCATAGGATCTCCGTTTTGCTGTTGGGATAACCAATCCATCCCAATGACGATGTCCAAACTACCCAAGACTAGGGAATGAGGTTGATGGAGAGTGTCTGACCAACTAAGACGAGGTTACAACCCTTGACTACCAGAAGATTGCTGACCAGTGCTCTGATAGTCATCAATCTTTCGCTGCCGTGCCTGAGACTGAACTGAAGTTGAACCCTTGCTGAAGGTTCCATCCCACCTTCTCTTGTTGTCACTGGGAATAGCAGAAGTAGTAGTAGCACCAATGCGTCTAGGCAGCTTGTTCTGTTCCACTGCCTGATCTGTGAGGCGATGAGCAAGATGAGTAACATCCTGGATAGTAGCAAGGCTGGCCGATGTCACATAACTTTGAATCTCCGAGGCTAGACCCTTGAGGTACAATTCGATACGCTTGATTGGAGTGTCCACCATGGTTGGACACAAGATGGCCAGTTCGTTCGACCGTTTCGTATAAGCTTCAATCTCTGACCCCGTCATCTTCAAATGATAAAGCTCCACTTCCAACTTGTGGATGTCATCGTGTGTGCGGTATTCTCGTTTGATCAGTTCCTTGAAATCTTCCCAAGGTGTCGCGTTAGCAGCTGCCAACCCTAGAATCCGTACTTGCGCGTTCCACCAAGTTAGCGCTATTCCTTCGAGAGTGCTAGTGGCGTACTTCACCCTGCGAGCCTCAGGGCATTCACACATTTCGAATACTGACTCGAGCTTCTCAAACCAATGGAGTAGTCCCACTGCTCCTTCCGTGCCACTGATCGTGCTTGGTCGACAGTCCATGAAGTTCTTGAATGTGCAGACAGGTTGCTGTGCGTTCTGACCCGTTGCGCGAGAAAGATAGGTCAAGGTTAAGCGCGAGAGTTGGGTCACGAGAGTAGGATCTAACATCCTAGGATAGGTCTGGAATAGCAGGTTATACCTCCTGCTTGTGCGGCTGCAAACGTCGCAGCAACTTGTTCGTTAATGAGAGTCGTCAACTGGGCTTGAGTCATGTTAACACATCCAGACATGATCGAGCAGTAAAGGTAGCATAAGTATGAATGGTTCGCGAGTAGTGCGATGACAGAAGAGGGTAAGCACATAGATGTTCTCAAGCAATAACAAGTAGTGAGCAATGTAATCTAAGCATACCACGAGCAAAGTTCTATGCAATTCTAGCATGTAGGCAACAAATATAAACCTTATTACCTAGGATGTTGAGTCTTGCACGTGGAGCGAAGCGTCGTTGTGGATCGTTGAGAGCACTATTCTGGTTATAGTCTGGTTTTAATAAAAACGTTTTTCCCATATTAAAACCAAGTTCTCTATAACCAATGGCTCTGATACCAATCTGTCACACCCCCAAAATCCACCTGCGGAGTATCACCGCTTGGGAGCGTGACTGACCAGGATCAAGCCACCAATCATATAGAACAATGTATAAAGTAAAGGTAATCACAATTAAACCAAACCAATCCATATGAAAGGTGTTCCAAAACATAAGTATGTTATCACTGTTTAGCGGAAGCGTATAAATAAAACCCAACATAAATAAGTATGAAATGTCATAAGTGTTTAACGAAACAATCACGATCCAAGCCCACAACGACCAGCTCCTCCCTCTGCAAGCTCCATGTTTCTAACGACCTGCAAGGCATGTAACAGAGGATCAACAACTAGTTGAGCGAGTTCACAGAAAGTAAATGCGTAACAGTAAGTTCTTTTTGTAACATGTGGCTCTACTGGCCGATAGTACGTTCTATTGGTGGGGGCTTCCCATGTTGTATATCCACTAGACTATTCGTAACCATAAGTGTTCTTCACAACCGAGAACAGTAGTACGTACAAGCTTTACGTAGGTTTTACGTAAGTGTCCTTCTGTACCCGAGGACAGTGGTACGCGTGGGGTTTACGTAGGTTTTACGTAAGTGTCCTCCTGACTCCGGAAGACAGTAGCATATTCCTGTTTACGTAGGTTTTACGTAAGTGTCCTGCTTAACCCGAGGACCATGGTAGATAGTCTAGTAACCGTATGTGTACGCGTAATTGTTCAATTCCATCATTCAACCCATTCCCTATTCCCCGTGAATCCCATGCCTTAGTAAGAGTGTGAACTCACCTTGGTTTGCTCGGTATGCTATGCTCTAGGGTTTATCAAGTGTCTAAGTCCGTTACACACGACCTAGGATATGTAGCACATGGTACGATGTAAGTATTTGCATCCAATTAGGGTTTGCGAGTCATTGGTAATCAAGACTGTGTTTCGTGTGCTTATTGTGTACAGGATGATATCACATAGAATGCTCACACATGCAGGATCATACAGTTGTATTCAGTATCGTACAGTAACATTCGGTAGCACACAGTCATATACGGAACACGTAATAAGCTTTAACACTGGTGCTTGTCCTAACTTAGGCTACACATCACTTATAATGCTCAGACAACATCATTCAAATCATGTGCTCATCATCATCAAGTTCGTTGTTCAATATTAGCAGTTTATAATCATGTTCTGCATGCATACGATGGAACCATATTTATATATCATTCATTATTCGATCGTCAGAACAATCAAATCATCATTCTAAAAACAATACGACAGTTATTAAAACATGAAACCCAAACCAAGTGTTGTTGTAAAGGTCGAACAATGCACAACAAAAGGAAAGATCGAACAATGTGACAACCCGTACTCTAGACTTATCTTGTGTAACGTTATATGCTCACGTGAACTATGCTACTTGAACGAATACATGATATGTTATGTGATTTATTGAATGTTATTATGTGCTTAGTGTTTTATGTGTTCGTATACTGATCGGGCCAAACTGCACAACCATTCCTTGAGCGCACAAGCCTTTGGGCCGTGTCACTCGTATCCGATTAGATGGCAGCCCAAGTGGGGGTTGCGGCCCACTCCCCTATTACGCATATACGTATATATGCATACGCACCTCATTAGGGTTTAGTTTTACAATCTTGGCAACCTAGAACACACACACACAATTCCTCTCTTCCTCTCGCAACCGGAACCGAACCAAAGGCAGCCGAACAATCCGATCATCCTCCTCTACTTTTGATCGGTCAGTGTTTGTTTAACTTCATTGTATGCTTGATGTTTGAATATGCTATATGTTGATCTTGTGTGATGTTTTGATCTATTAGTAAGGTAAAGTGAAGATATATATATATATAGTTCTTGTTAAATAGGCTTGCATGCAAACCTGATGCTTCGTACGATTAGATTAAACATGATTGTTGTTAGTGATTTTGTGAACAGAATATTATATCGCATAGTGGTTCTTGCTAGCATATAAATTATTGTTACTGAATGAGTTCATGATGATGTCGGCATGATTGCTATATGATCACTAGGGTGCTACGGTTGTAACTGTTAATTATTTTTGATGATTGTTCTTGATAGTCATAATGGTATGAACATGTTGATGATAATACGAAACTGATGATAATGGCTGAATTGATTTGCTATTGGAACTGCCTAATTGTTTGCTGATATTACGGAGGGTTTGTTACTAAGAATTATGGAAACTGTTACATATGGGATTGCGAGTCGGGAACCCACAGTCTCGACTCGAGACCACAACGACATCAGCCGCAATCATGGTTGCGAGTCCCGTTGCGACTCGTAACCGGACCATGATGAACCGAGACCAGCCATTGCGACTCGCAACCTACTGTTGCGACTCGTAATCTCCTGATGTGACTCGTAACCCGGTTGCGACTCGAGATCCCCGTTGCGACTCGAGACCGGCTATTACACATACACTGTTTTGGGCCTACTTTGTCACGGGCCCAATCGTACGACTGTTATGCTATTGGACTGCTTACCTGTTGGGCCGACATGCTATTTGGGTGAATACTATTGGGCCGGGTTATGGTTGGGACGAATACTTAGATTGTTTATCGATACGTGTACGTGTTTACCATGAATCCTTGTATGCTTGCAACGTGGTAACTTATGTGATACATACGTGCAATACCTGAACCAAACCTGACTTATGTGGTAACCCTGTTAGGACGTGGTTGACCACTGTTAGTTCAAGAACTCTCTCTCTCTTTGTGTATCTGCCGAGCAACCCAAGGTGAGTTCACACAGCCAAGGCATGGGGTTCCCAGGGTGGGAATGGGATTGAATAAACTATACGTACATACTTAGTTAACAGAACATAATGATATGAGTCCTCAGGGTGAGGGTGGTGAAGGATAAGATACGGCTAGACTAGTATACCAATTGAACTGATCTTCGCATACACGCCAGGGGTTGGCCGCGATATTATGACTGATCCTCGCACACATGCCTTGGAAAGGCCGCGACTATATACTAAAACTTCGCACACATGCCAGGGTGGCCGCGATACAAATATACATAGTCTAGAATACTTGAGAACTTTCCCTAATCTTCGCATACATGCCGAAAGGGCCCGCGATACGAACCGATACTATACATGAGCAATGAACGAACTAATACGATGCATGATTAGATAAACGAACGCAATGTTTGCTATACTATGCTATTACTGAACTTACTTTCTGTGAACTCGCTCAACTAGTTGTTGACTCGCTGCTGCATGCCTTGCAGGACCTTAGGTACATTATGGAGCTTGCACAGGGAGGAGCAGGTCGTTGTGGGCAAAGGATCGTGAATGATGTTTCAACACTTATGTTAAATCATACATATTATTGTTTGGGTTACTTAAATGCTTCCGCTATACTTAACTACTTTATACGTTCAATATGATTGGTGGTTAGGATCCTGGTCAGTCATGCCTCCAAGCGGTGATACTCCGCGTGTGGATTTTGGGGGTGTGACAGATTGGTATCAGAGCCATTGGTTATAGAGAACTTGGTTTTAATATGGGAAAACGTTTTTATTAAAACCGGACTATAACCAGAATAGTGCTCTCAACGATCCACAACGACGCTTCGCTCCACGTGCAAGACTCGACATCTTAGGTAATAAGGTTTATGCTATTGCCTGTTTGCTAGAACTGCTTAGAACTTTGCTCGCATTACGTTTAGATACACATGCTTTGATTACATGAGAACACCTATATGCCCATACTTTTCTGTCATCGCCCTACTCGTGAGCCATTCTTATTTACGTTACTCTTACTATGAAGATCATGTCTGGAAGGATTAACATGACTCAAGCCCAGCTAGAGGCTCTCGTTCAAGCTCAAGTTGCTGCGGCACTTGCAGCTGCTCAAGCAGGTCAACCAGCGCAGCAAGTTTGCACCTTTAAGAATTTCATGGACTGTCGTCCAAATTCCTTCAGCGGCACAGAGGGGCAGTGGGACTCCTCCACTGGTTTGAGAAGCTAGAATCCGTATTCGAAATGTGCGAGTGCCCTGAGGCTCGCAAGGTCAAGTTTGCCACCGGCACCTTGGAGGGAATAGCACTAACTTGGTGGAACGCCCAAGTTCAAATCTTAGGGTTGGCAGCTGCTAACGCCACCCCATGGAACGATTTTAAGGAACTCATCAAGCGTGAGTATTGCACGCGTGAAGATATTCACAAGTTGGAAGACGAGTTGTATAACCTAAGGATGGTGGGATCTGAGATCGAAGCGTATACGAAACGGTCAAACGAGCTGGCAGTTCTGTGTCCTACTATGGTGGACCCTCCATACAAGCGCATTGAGTTGTATCTCAAGGGTTTGGCGCCAGAGATTCAGAGCCACGTGACGTCGGCTAACCTCGAAAACATCCAGGAAATCCAACGCCTCGCTCATCGCATTACCGACCAGGCAGTGGATCAGAATAAACTGCCTAAGCGTGTCAACGCTACTGCTACAGTCACTTCAGCTGCTACTACTGCTACACCCAGCGACAACAAACGGAAATGGGATGGGGATTCCGATCAGTCTCAAGCACAGCAGCGCAGAACGAATGACTACCAGAATCCGAGTCAGCAATCATCTGGCAGTCAGGAGCAGGGTGGATACAGGGGAGTACACCCACTATGTAACAAGTGTAACAAGCACCACAGTGGAAGGTGTCGCAAGGAACGTTGCCAGAGATGTTTCAAGATAGGGCACGAAGCCAAAGATTGCAGGAGCTCACGACCTGCAAACCAGAATCAGCAACTTCCACCACCAGCTCCTCAGAACCCACAGCAGCAGCAGCCACAGCGTGGAAATCGGGGATGTTTCCAGTGTGGGGCAGAAGGTCATTACAAGCGCGATTGCCCGCAGTTGAACCAGAATCAGAACAACAACAATAACCAGGGCAATGGGAACAACAACAACAACGGCAACGAGGCAAGGGGTCGAGCTTTCATGCTAGGACAAGGAGACGCTGTTTGAACTCATAACTCGTTTTGGGATTTTCTTTATTATGTTTCTGTTACTCGAACAAAGTTTGGTTTGAACATGAATCGTACTGGGTTTTATGGACTATTTTAATTACTATACTTTATGTTTGATATGATGGATGGCTTGATATTATTTGCACGCTCCTGCCGTATTTAAGGACCTTATGAACAGGGTGTGCAAACCCTACTTAGACAAGTTCGTCATAGTATTCGTGAAGTCCACTTCTTAGGCCACGTAGTGAACAAGGATGGGATCCGTGTCGATCCATCCAAGGTAACCTCGACCAGAAACTAGCCTGCACCACGTACTGCAGACGGGTTACGCAGGGATTTCTCGGAGATTGCTCAGCCACTTACGCTACTGACACAGAAGGGTGTCACCTATTGCTGGGAGAGCCCCAGGAGACTGCTTTCCAGCGCGACAAGGTTATCGCTTTCGCTTCACGTCAACTTAAGATTCATGAACACAACTACACGACGCACGATTTAGAGCTGGGAGCTATTGTTTTCGCGCTTAAGATATGGCGACACTACCTGTACGGTACCAGGTGCACGATTTACACCGCTCACAGGAGTCTCGAGCATATCCTTAGGCAGAAGGATTTGGACATGCGTCAATGACGATGGGTTGAACTACTTAGCGACTGCGAATGCGCCATCAAGTATCATCCAGGCAAGGCCAATGTTGTGGCAGACGCCCTCAGTCGGAAGGACACTTTACCTCAGCGCGTGCGAGCGCTACAGCTTACGATCCAGACTAGCCTGCCAGCACAGATACGAAATGCTCAGGTAGAAGCATTGAAGCCCGAAACGTCAAGGCTGGAGCCTTACACGACTCACGACAACGATTAGGACAGAAGGCAGACGGCGCCTACTATGTAACGGGGCGTATTTGGGTCCCACTTCATGGCAGTCTACGCGAACTTGTGATGGATGAAGCTCACAAGTCTCACTACTCAGTACATCCAGGGTCGGATAAAACATACTACGACATCAGCACTACTTATTGGTGGCCTAGCAGGAAGGCCCACATCGCTACGTAGGTTGGAAAACGCTTGACCTGCGCAAGAGTCAAGGTTGAATACCAGAAACCAACGGGCCTACTTCAGCAGCTTAAGATACCTCAGTGGAAATGGGAAGAAATTTCCATGGATTTCGTTACAGGCCTACCTCGATCCCAGCATGGGAACGATACCATATGGGTGATCGTGGATCGACTCACCAAGTCTGCACACTTCCTGCCGATTAAGGAAACGGACAAGTTCTCCACTCTCGCAGACGTTTATCTAAAAAAAAAAAAAAGTTGTTTCGAGGCACGGGGTGCCCACGTCCATCATTTCGGATCGCGAAGCACGATTCACGTCAGAACTTTGGCAAGCAATGCACAAACCATTCGACTCACGATTAAACATGAGCACAGTAGCATACAAGCCGCTCCATTCGAGGCATTGTACGGGCGTAAATGCCGGTCACCTCTTTGTTGGGCAGAGGTGGGGGATAGTCAGATTACGGGTCCAGAGATTTTATGGACGCCACGGAAAAAGATTGCACAGATACGACAACGCATGGCGGCAGCACGCGACCGTCAGAAAGCCTACGCGGACAAGCGTAGAAAGCCATTGGAATATCAGGTCGGGGACCATTCGGGATCATAGAACGTACAGGCAGGATAGCCTATAGATTGAACCTACCAGCTGAACTCGGGGCAGTTCACAATGTCTTTCAGGTATCAAACTATCGACGAGCGGTTGCAGTTCGTCGGGAAACCAGTTGAAATCACGGACCGGGATGTGAAGGTCCTCAAACACAAGAGAATCCCTCTTGTTCGAGTTCGTTGGAACTCCAACGTGGCCCAGAGTACACCTGGGAACGCGAAGACAAGATGACAGAAAAGTACCCCAGTTATTCGAAACCAATACAACCACTACTGAGGCTGAAGCTACTACTTCGGAATTTCGGGACGAAATTCCAGATCAACGGGGGGAGGATGTGACACCCCAGGAAAAACCAGGGAACGATTGAACTTACCTAGCTTCCTCAGTGAGTGCATACCAAATTTCGGGACGAAATTTCCAATTAGTTGGGGATAATGTGACAACCCGTACTCTAGACTTATCTTGTGTAACGTTATATGCTCACGTGAACTATGCTACTTGAACGAATACATGATATGTTATGTGATTTATTGAATGTTATTATGTGCTTAGTGTTTTATGTGTTCGTATACTGATCGGGCCAAACTGCACAACCATTCCTTGAGCGCACAAGCCTTTGGGCCGTGTCACTCGTATCCGATTAGATGGCAGCCCAAGTGGGGGTTGCGGCCCACTCCCCTATTACGCATATACGTATATATGCATACGCACCTCATTAGGGTTTAGTTTTACAATCTTGGCAACCTAGAACACACACACACAATTCCTCTCTTCCTCTCGCAACCGGAACCGAACCAAAGGCAGCCGAACAATCCGATCATCCTCCTCTACTTTTGATCGGTCAGTGTTTGTTTAACTTCATTGTATGCTTGATGTTTGAATATGCTATATGTTGATCTTGTGTGATGTTTTGATCTATTAGTAAGGTAAAGTGAAGATATATATATATATAGTTCTTGTTAAATAGGCTTGCATGCAAACCTGATGCTTCGTACGATTAGATTAAACATGATTGTTGTTAGTGATTTTGTGAACAGAATATTATATCGCATAGTGGTTCTTGCTAGCATATAAATTATTGTTACTGAATGAGTTCATGATGATGTCGGCATGATTGCTATATGATCACTAGGGTGCTACGGTTGTAACTGTTAATTATTTTTGATGATTGTTCTTGATAGTCATAATGGTATGAACATGTTGATGATAATACGAAACTGATGATAATGGCTGAATTGATTTGCTATTGGAACTGCCTAATTGTTTGCTGATATTACGGAGGGTTTGTTACTAAGAATTATGGAAACTGTTACATATGGGATTGCGAGTCGGGAACCCACAGTCTCGACTCGAGACCACAACGACATCAGCCGCAATCATGGTTGCGAGTCCCGTTGCGACTCGTAACCGGACCATGATGAACCGAGACCAGCCATTGCGACTCGCAACCTACTGTTGCGACTCGTAATCTCCTGATGTGACTCGTAACCCGGTTGCGACTCGAGATCCCCGTTGCGACTCGAGACCGGCTATTACACATACACTGTTTTGGGCCTACTTTGTCACGGGCCCAATCGTACGACTGTTATGCTATTGGACTGCTTACCTGTTGGGCCGACATGCTATTTGGGTGAATACTATTGGGCCGGGTTATGGTTGGGACGAATACTTAGATTGTTTATCGATACGTGTACGTGTTTACCATGAATCCTTGTATGCTTGCAACGTGGTAACTTATGTGATACATACGTGCAATACCTGAACCAAACCTGACTTATGTGGTAACCCTGTTAGGACGTGGTTGACCACTGTTAGTTCAAGAACTCTCTCTCTCTTTGTGTATCTGCCGAGCAACCCAAGGTGAGTTCACACAGCCAAGGCATGGGGTTCCCAGGGTGGGAATGGGATTGAATAAACTATACGTACATACTTAGTTAACAGAACATAATGATATGAGTCCTCAGGGTGAGGGTGGTGAAGGATAAGATACGGCTAGACTAGTATACCAATTGAACTGATCTTCGCATACACGCCAGGGGTTGGCCGCGATATTATGACTGATCCTCGCACACATGCCTTGGAAAGGCCGCGACTATATACTAAAACTTCGCACACATGCCAGGGTGGCCGCGATACAAATATACATAGTCTAGAATACTTGAGAACTTTCCCTAATCTTCGCATACATGCCGAAAGGGCCCGCGATACGAACCGATACTATACATGAGCAATGAACGAACTAATACGATGCATGATTAGATAAACGAACGCAATGTTTGCTATACTATGCTATTACTGAACTTACTTTCTGTGAACTCGCTCAACTAGTTGTTGACTCGCTGCTGCATGCCTTGCAGGACCTTAGGTACATTATGGAGCTTGCACAGGGAGGAGCAGGTCGTTGTGGGCAAAGGATCGTGAATGATGTTTCAACACTTATGTTAAATCATACATATTATTGTTTGGGTTACTTAAATGCTTCCGCTATACTTAACTACTTTATACGTTCAATATGATTGGTGGTTAGGATCCTGGTCAGTCATGCCTCCAAGCGGTGATACTCCGCGTGTGGATTTTGGGGGTGTGACAAACAAGGGCATCCCTTACTACAAAACTCGGACCTCCCATACTCTTAAACAAAGTCGGACCCCCCCTATCTAGGGTTAAAGATCGGACAAGGGGGTGTGGGGTAAAACTCGGACCATACCCCCCCCCCTTATAAAGGTCGGACCCCTTCCTTTCATTCTAAAAGTCGGACTAGGGCCTTGGGGGTTAAAAGTCGGACCTCATGTAACTATCACAAAACTCGGACACACAATATATATTCAAAATTCGGACACTATATATATCAATAAAAGTCGGACCTATGTATGTGTGTCACAATGTTCGGACTACCCATTACATGAATAATATTCGGACCTCTCGTGTGATTTATAAAGCTCGGATCATGAATCATCATCTAAAAGTCGGACTTAGCAACAAAGATTAAAACTCAGACATACTTTAATCATATAATTCGGACATCAAACTCCTTAACAAACTCATACATCATGTGTTTCTTTATAAAACTCAGACTATTTCATTCAAGGGTCGGACTAACATATCATATCAAAACTCAGACAATCACAATCACGATTGTAACAGTTACATTCTCTTATTCATACGATCTGGAACCTTAATTCGTACATTGCATAACAGGAATCAATTTAACAATTAACAACTTCATCATATCAAGCATATCTTGTCATCAAACAAACGATTCCACGACTAATCATCATCATAACACAATAATCAGGATTCAAATTAAAGCACAGAACCATCAAATCAAAGCTAGGGTTTACAAGTATTCTAACAATCAAGAATTGGTACAATCAAACAATCATTAAACGATTACCTTGAATGATTCTAGAGAGAATGTGGAATCAAAAGTGATGAATGTCTTGTGCCAATGATGGTGGTGATGATGATTGCCAGAGAATCAGAGGATTGTAAGTAGTGTTTTTGTTTTGTGTAAATGATTAGTGAAAAGAGATTAGGGTTAAGTATAATTTAGGTTTCACTAATAACTCTATACACCCTTAATTATTATGTTTTACAATAGTGCACCATCTCACCACAATTTCACAGTTTCACCACCAAGTTCACATATTTGACAAGTCTTTCACAATTAACACATAACCATGCACAATCACACAATACACTTCATTGTATCAAAACGTATACAATTTCATAGCAACTAATTGTGCAAATAATTAACTACACAAACAATGAACGTGCAATAAATGCGAAATAGGAATCTTGGAAATTCGAGTTGTCACAGGCCAGTTCTTTATCGAGTCGATCTTAGCGGGGTCGACATGAATTCCGTCCTTATTGACCACGTGCCCAAGGAAATGGACCTCTCGAAGCCAGAAGTCACGTTTCGAGAACTTGGCGTACAATTGCTCATTGCGTAGGAGTTCGAGGATAAGGCGTAGGTGCTGTTCATGCTCTTCTTGACTTTTCGAGTAGATCAGGATGTCGTCGGTAAACACAATCACGAATTTGTCGAGGTAAGGCTTGCACACTCGGTTCATGAGGTCCATAAAAACCGCAGGCGTGATAGTCATTCCGAAAGGCATGACGAGGAACTTGTAATGTCCATAACGAGTCCTGAGCGCTGTTTTGGAGATGTCTTCATTACGGACTCTCAATTGATGATAACCTGATCGTAGGTCAATCTTAGAATAGTAGCTTGATCCTTGCAACTGATCGAATAGGTCATCGATGCGCGGGAGGGGGTAACGATTCTTGATGGTAACCTTGTTCAACTCACGATAGTCGATGCACATTCGGAACGTGCCATCCTTCTTCTTAACAAAGAGTACTGGTGCTCCCCAGGGCGACGAACTAGGACGGATAAATCCTTTATCCAATAGTTCCTGTAGTTGCGTAGAAAGTTCCTTCAGTTCAGCGGGGGCTAGTCGATAAGGCGCACGAGCTATAGGCGCTGCTCCGGGAGCTAGCTCGATTTGGAATTCGACCTGACGGTGGGGAGGGAGTCCAGGTAGTTCCTCAGGGAACACCTCAAGGTAGTCGCGTACCACTGGAAAATCTTCAATTCTCTTTTCCTTCTCCTTAGTGTTGGTAACAAGTGCTAAGATGGCGGTGTGCCCCTTCCGTAAACACTTCTGGGCTTTTAAGAATGAGATGATGCATGTGACTTCTCCGCCTTTGTCACCTTGAACGATGAGGGGTTTGCTAGAACGGCGGGGGATGCGAACCATTTTCTCTTGACAGAGGATTTCAGTGTGATGTTTGGACAACCAATCCATACCAATGACGACATTGAAGCTTCCAAGATTGACAGGGAAAAGATCGATACTAAACGTCTGACCAGACAATACTAGCTTGCAGCCATGGATCACATGTGAGGCCTCGATGTTTCTACCATTAGCTAGCTCGACGATGTGCTTAGAACTTAGTAACGAAGGCAGGTGCTTAAGCTTCTTACTAATACGTAGGGACACATAACTAGCATCGGCTCCGGAATCAAATAATACAGAAACATAACGGTCATCGAGTAGGAACTTACCCGCCACGATGTTGGGGTCATTCCTCGCTTCTCCAGCTCCAATCACAAAGGCTCTTCCTCTTGCACCATTCCCAGCATTGTTGTTGTTTTGATCGTTGTTTCCAGCTCCCTGGTTGTTGTTGCGGTTCTGGTTCAGTTCAGGGCAATCCCTTTGCATGTGCCCCGTTGCTCCACACTTATAGCATACACGATTGTTTCCTGGCTGTTGCTGTTGTTGGTTCTGTCTAGCCGGAAACTGGCTCCTGCAGTCTTTGGCTTCATGCCCCATTTTGTTGCATCGCTGGCACTGGCCTTTGTTACATGCCCCACTGTGGTGCCGGTTGCACTTGTTGCATTTGGGGTGGTTCCCCCGATAGCCACCCTGTTGCTGAGGGCCTTTGTTGTTCTCAGTTTTCCTTTGCTGGGCTGGGGCCTGAGTAGAGTTAGCATCCTTGCCGTGATTTCCATCCCACTTTCGTTTGCCGTCACTAGAAGTTCCTTCCGTATCCCTGATCCTCTTGGGCAACCTGCCTTCCTCTACGGCTTGGTTGGTGAGTTTGTGGGCAAGACGAACCACAGGCTGTATGGTATTGAGGTTGGCTGAGGTCACATGGCTCCGAATTTCTGGGACCAAGCCTTTGATGTACATTTCGACCCTTCGATACATAGGTCGGGACATGTTTGGGAAAAGTGCAGCATAGTCGTTGGACAGCTTGGTGTAGGTCTCAATCTCTGACCCAACCATCTTGAGACCATAGTACTCGTCCTCGAGTTTGTGGATGTCATCCCTGTGGCAATACTCTTCCTTGATCATATCCTTGAAATCTTCCCATGCAGTAGCATTAGCAGTCTCCAAACCAAGCATTTGAATTTGCGCCTTCCACCATGAAAGTGCGCTTCCCTCCAGGGTACCCGTAGCAAACTTCACCCAATTAGAAGGAGGGACATTCACAGACAACAAAGACAGCTTCGACCTTCTCGATCCAATGTAGTAGACCTATGGCACCCTCGGTGCCATTGAAAGGGAGGGGCTTGCAATCCATGAAGGTCTTGAAATTACAAACGCGTGGTTGCGCAGGCGCATGCTGACCTGTTGTGAGAGCGATGCGAATAGGCTTAGAGGTGAAAAGGGCGATACGGTGGTAGGATATAAACACCCTAAAATAACGAGTTTTACCTCCAGGGTGAGCTGCGAAAGCTGCAGCCACCGTGTTGATCAGGTTAGTGAACTGAGCCTGAGTCATGTTGACGTTTCCTCGTCCGCGTCCACTCATTGTCTTCATAACCAGAAAACATAGTATGAGTGTGATGTTGTAACATAGCGAGAATGAGATAGAAGAGGGGAGACATATCTATCTAATTAGGCAAACTAGTACGTATAGCAGAGTAGAAGGCATAAAACAAACAAGCAAGTAAACACGGGTCCGAGCTATGAGGTCAGATAAATCGAGTCTTGCACTTGGAGTGTAGTGTCGCCACGAGTCACGGGTTATAGTCTGGTTTTTCTCAAAAAGATTTTCCCCTTTTTAAAAACAAGTTCACTATAACCAATGGCTCTGATACCAATCTGTCACACCCCCAAATTCCACCTGCGGAGTATCAACCGCTTGAGGGCGTGACTGACCAGGATCCAGCCACCAATTATACTGAGCATTGATTAATAGTAAAAATATTCACCAACCAAAGTAGTTAGTAAACATCACAGTTAAGTTCGATAATCAGTTTAGATAAACAGCGGAAGCATATTCCAAAATAGTTTTAAAGACAGGTTCATAGTTCAAGATAATTAAAACCCAACACACGGGTTTTGACGACCACTACACGTTCCCAAGCTGCGAGCTCCTGAGTCACTGGTTACCTGCAAAGCATGCAGTAAGGTGTCAACAATAATGTTGAGCGAGTTCACTAGTTGTCCAGTTTTTAATTACCAAAAACTTATTTTACCAGTTAATTTATCCGTTTATACATGCCAAGGGGAGCTACCCCAAAAGTAAGCGACTAAACTGTTTTTCCAATACCGAATACTAAGTTAACCCCGCATTACCGCTGTGCCCCGTTTGTCAATGTTCTATCCTCATTGACGGTTTTCAGAGTCTATTAGTTCACGCCCGTTCCCAGTAACAATGGTCGGTGTGAGGCTGGTTAGACCTAAATAGCGCTATCAACTAATAACCCGTTCGCCAGACCCCGGCGACTAATCGGTATTAAGTAGTAGGGACTTGAGTGATAGAGTTTCGTTTAGTGTTGCTCGTTCCATTCCGTATAAACAGTAATTAACTAAGAGTTCCCAGTAACAAGGGAAGAAAAGTAAGTTTGTTCCCAGTAACAAGGGAATTGTATTGTTTTTTTTTAGTTCCGTTTCCCAAACCACCGGGAACGCATGCTTTAAGTTGTGAACTCACCTTGGGTTGCTCGGTAGATTATTTACTTGGTCAAACACGTTGGTCACCACGTCCTAGCATGGTTACCAGTATAGGTCAGGTTTGGGGTACAAGTAATCACGTATATCATACACGTATTAAACACATAGGATGCATACAATTATACATTGGGTTATTGGGCCGACCCTAATATTTGCACAGTCATACTGAATTTAGCAACACATAGTCCAGTCAACCAGGTAGCCCAAACAAGACACAACGTGGCCCAATAACCAAAGTAGGCAGCCAAGTCGAGACAAGGCGGTCTCGACTCGAGAACACACGGTCTCGAGTCGCAACCAGGAGATCTCGTGTTATCATGTTTTGGTCTCGAGTGGTGCCGGTTAGGAGTCGCAACCTTAGAGGCCTTGAGTCCAGTATCAAGTCGAGATTATAAAGTCTTAAGTAGAGACCTTGCCGGTCTCGAGCCCCTGAAGTCCGTCTCGAGCTGTCATGGGATGGTCTCGAGTCGCAACCAAGGCTTTCGACTCGCAATCACGGTTACGTGCATAGAAATCCTTCTAGAACCTGTTCAAATGTACTATCCAATAGAATTGCATTTTCATGATTTTTGTGTACTAACCAACCACAATGCACTAACATGTTTCTTTGTCTAATTACCAAACAAAACGGATCAAAACAAGCATTTTTGAATAATCATATCACATTCATCTAGTTCATCATCATTCATTCAAATTGTTCATCATGCATAAACCCTCATAACCGACCCGAAACATGTATTTCAAGCCCTACCCTCGCAACTTGGGAGCATTTTCAGCAGTTATTCATCATCAATCCATAATTCATGTTTGTATCACGCAACCCTCTAATCACGTATCATTCCACATTAACAATTTTAACACATATCATCACTACTAGCCGTAACATATCATCATGAAAGGAACTTTTCATTGCTTAAGTCAATCAAACATGATACTCTAATCATCAAGCAAGCATCTTTATCATGGATAAACAACAATTTTCCATGTAACTAGACAATAGAAACCAAAAGAGACACTAACCGGAGAGATACTCTAAATGTGATGGTATAGAGGGTCGATGAGTGAACTTCCGGATGATTCCAAGCTTGAGCCGAGGTCCTAGTGTTGTCACCGGTTGGTTTCGAGTAGGGGGGAGGGGGATGATATTGTTAGGGTTTAGGGTTTTAGTGAGAGAGAGAGAGAGAGAGAGAGTGAGTGAGATGAGGGAGAGTGTTCACAAAATGGTAAAAAGTTGCAAAGGTTGGTCACCCTCCTTGGTCTTATACCCGGTTCTAGTTGGTGCATCCTAAGGGTTCCGGATGGGCTAAAGAATGCGGCCCAAACAGCCCAACTGTTCACTCGAGACCGAGTGGTGGTCTCGAGTCGGGTTTGTGGTTTCGGCCCACTCTTACACATTCATAAATATAACAACTATATTAACACATAGCACATCAAGATAGTACGAAGTTTCCATTTAATTATATATGTACACATAAGCTAAACAATGAGGTTGTCCGGGAGAATCCGAAGTGTCACAGAGATGATAGTAAATATCATCTTGCAAAGATAAACAGTCATTCAGACTAAACGGGTCAAAAGGTGAAAATATCACCCTTTGACGATATCGACTAATGACTTTGTCAAGTGTATGATTACAGGAATATATATCGAATGGAAATTTGCATCACTATTAATTAGCGTTTATTAAGCAAAGAATTAAATGGGTCAATATGTTGATCCGAGCCAGGTATGTATGATAGGTTAACTACTCATTTAGAATGTAAGGTTCAATGAGAGTTAAGTGAGGTTGAAAATGAATATTCGGTTATCTTATAGGTAAACCGAATAATTTAAGTTATAATCATGGTGTTTTAGAAACCTAATGGTTTCTAAACAAGATTATGGTTAAAAGGACGGATTTTGGGGTCAAACAAGTATTAAAAGTCCTTTGTCATAAAAGAAGGACTAAAATTGACTAAAACACCCTTGTAAACTAAATCGAGCAAATGACCCTTAAAGGTTGTTTGGAAATGAGTTATACGATGAAATAAATACTTTGAATAAGTATAAAAAGCGAAGGATGTAAAATGTTGGTCAAATAACTCCATAAGAGTCTTTGCCGTAAAATAATGATTCGAAGGGTAAAACTCGGAATATATAAATCACCACATTGAATCCACCACAAATATAGTTGTCGTGGGAGATCATTTGATAAGAAATGTGGACATATGCATTTAGAAACGAATGAAAGCAATTCGTGCTTAAAATATGCTTAAATACCCTTAACGGGTCAAAATAAGCATATGAGCGAAAAGGGGTTTAAGAAGGTATATGAACCTGTAATTGGAACCTAATATGATAAACATCATTGAATTAAATAGGTTCATGAGAAATAGCGGTCAAACAAACTTGTTTGTTTGTTTGATAAATGCACGAACGGGTCGAATAATTTAGAAAACCCCTACTGTTCAGGGAACACTCCTACTGTACAGTGAATACTCCTACTGTACAGTGAATTCTCCTACTATTCAGTAAAAACCCCTACTATTTAATGAACATTCCTACTGATGGGCGAAGTCTTTTAGACATGTTTAAGCGCTATATGACTAACTCATTTCATATTTTATGAAATGTAGGTACTATTTGAGTTACCGGAGGACGATCAAGCTAAATGAAGAACCGAACACATAAAGAACAACGCTTCCGCGAAATGATTCGTCGTCACGTTTTAAACGGCGAATGTTTTATAAAATGTGGAAATGTTTTATTTCTTAAAATGTTTTGAAGAACCTGTATTTTTAGTGTATGGTTAACCGTAAATACACTATTATAGTCGAAATTTATAAAATAATCGTATAATTATTTGACTAAGGGTCTTACATGTTGGTATCAGAGCCCTGGTTTAAGAGATTCAAGTATGGTGGGAAAAAACTATGCTTGAACTTAAATCTTATGCTCTTGATAAAGATTGGTGTTCGGTTCAAGACTTGATCGCATAATCCGGTAAGTTATTCAATACATTACGGTTTAGCTTGTTAAAGTGTTGTAAACAACACATGGGGATATCGCGTAATACATGTTATCCCAACTAAAAGACCGAAATAGTTAACGAAATACGCGTGTTAACACGTATTGTAGAAAGCATTGCATTATAATACGGGTGCTTGTTAATGCCAACGTTACTAACATTGGTAGATGTTCTAAATTAAAGGATCCTCGCATATGAAGATGACGAGAGTCTAAGGATCTAACGATATGATGAAAACATAGTATAAAGCATGACAAGTAAGTCATACGCGCCATATACATGAATCAGGAAATGATCTCGAATGAGAGATCGGATAACAAGGAGAGTTATCAGGGTGAGTATCTATAAGGTACACATCTTAAACTAATAGCATAAACAATAATATGCAACAAATACACAATGAAAGACGGTTGCATATAAAATACGAAACTTGGAAACCTGGATAGGTTACCTAATCAGGATGAAAATTCCAAGAGAAATTCAGTAGAGATAAGTATTATTCACAGTCGTGAATAATAAGACAATAACTGAATTTAGTTTAAATATAAACTTGGACGAAAGTAATCATCCAAGTAAGTATTCTTAATAAAGATCTAATTAAGAAAAGTAATGATCACATCAACGAATGTGATTGTATAAATGGTTATAAAAAGGAACATTGTATATGTTCAAGGATAAAATTGGTAAAAATAATAATTGTTAATTGATAATTAAATAAAGTTTTACCAAATGAAATCATAAAAATGAAATAAATTGAGAGATTACTTACATGGGACGTGATGTGGTAATTATAATAAGCTCATGTGTACCATGTGTTGATCGCTTACTCTGGCCAAGTAAGTAGTGAACACATGATACCAAGAGCTTCTTATAATGAGCACAGTTATGTCCGATGTGGTAGGGTTGAGACGAATGAAAAAGATAAAAGAACCTTGGGGTCAAGAAAATCTTATGGGCATACTCGTATAAATGGTTTTCGAGGGAACCATAAAAACTAAGTATGGCGTGCATAGAAATATATGACCCAAGTAAATCATGAAATAAGTCATTTTGGACGAAAGAGCCATGGTTGACAACAAGGGGTATATAAAACCAAAGTATAAATGACCCACAAGGTCATAGAAACAAAAGTATTGCCCATACGAAAAGACGATCGAAGTCGTTGACTTTGATCGTAGTAAAGAAAGGATGATGATGATAATCATCATTCAGAATTAATAAGATCATCAAGCATGGTCACTTAAAGAATACAGGCTTGGTTAAATAAAGCGATGAATTTCGCTAAGACAACTAAACAAGTCAAAACAAAGTCTTAATGCACACCTAAAGGGTTGCATTAATAATGACTTCGGTAAATCACCCCGTTGATGGGTAGGAAATTAAACACATGCGTAAATCGAGAGAGGGGAACACGGATTGAAAGTCAAAAGACTCGGATTATGAGTTATGACTAAAAGACTATAAAATTTCGCAAAAAGAAATTTTAATAATCGTGTTCAACTATTGTGAGGTTGAATAGGGTGAATAAAGAACAAAGTTTCACTGTTCACAAGTGATGGATTTCACATGAACAAGTCAAACGGGTTAAATACAATGTAAGGCCGGATGGCATAAGAAAACGATTGTAGATACAGACTACAGTCACACTTAATGAATTTAAAATGTGAAAACAAATGAATTTCAAACATAAAAATAATGATCTATGGGATCATCATAACCTTCGGGTTACAAACAGTGTAAAGGTCTACAGGACCAAAATGACCCACGAGTCATGAATAGAAAGAAATAGATTATAAAGACCTCGCCTTAAAGAGGTGAAAGTCTAATGAAATAGCCCACGAGGCCAAGTGATAGAACCTATGAGTTAATTAGATAAAGCGAGGGAATCGGTTGAGAATCCCCGCATAAAACAAAGACTGTAAAAGGATAAATTCTTTGTTGTCAATTTCTTGATATGAAGTAAAACGTTAGACTAAAATTCAATTTTAGTAAGAAATAACCTTTTTAGAAATATGAATTCTGATAGGAATTTAAATAGTAAATATTAAAGATACAGGTCTTGACACTGATAGGTGCAAGACGATATATATATTGAAAAGAAATATTTTCGAAAACGAAAGGTTGAAATAAACCTAAATATGACGTGATGCGATCACGGTCAAGAAAAGTAATGTGAAGCATAATCACATTATAAATCGAGCGATGGATTTCGCTAAGTTAACCAAACTATTTGAATTAACGAGATTACGTTATTTCAAGTTGCATTAGTTCGTATGAAATACGTATATGCTTAACCAAAAAGATATTACCATACTTCTTTTCTGGTAATACTAACAATTGGTTAAAATATGAGTAATGCTTAAAAGATTACTCAAATTCAATTGCATTGAGTTTAAAACACAATAAATTATGTAAGAAAGGTTTCGAGGATGAAACCTCTTTAAGGGGGGTAGACTTGTAACACCCCGAAAACGGGTTTGTTAATCAAACCATATTAATACTAAAAGACGGGTAAATTACCATAATGGTAAAAGTAACCCGGTGAATATTAGGTTTTTTAAATAAATAAGCCTAATATTAAATAAAAGCTGGAAGAAAGCTTTTAAAAAAATAAAGTTTATTGAAGCCCGAGTTAACAGGACTTAAAATAAACTGAGTCATAAATTTCCCGAACCCACTAATTTAACTAGGAATGTTTAACTTAGTTAATGAGTGGAAATAGTGTTAGAAATAAGTAGGTTGTAGCCTACTTAATAACTAACCAAACAAGAGGGGCCAAATCTGGATAGACTTGAATGATAATTATTAAAAGGGGTTTTAAAACAAAACACACACAAATTGTGTGTTCTGTTCGTCGACCAGTAGGTTCCCCAGGAACCAAAACCCTAATTCCAAGCAAATTATCAGATTAAAGATCGAAACGAAACCCAAATTCACAACCGAATGTGAATTAATGATCACTCAAGCTAGGGGATCATAAGGTATGTAAAATTTTGATGATTCTTGAAGTTTTGAAATTTGATAAATCTCATAATCTGTGAATTAGGGATGAATTATAGAAGCTATGGCTGAATTATGATGTATAATTGCTTAGGAACCAAACCCTAAGTGAAAATTATACATAAGATGTTATAAATTGAATGATTTGATGATTTTACTACACTAGGATAAGTAGGTATTAATCATATGATGAAATTGATGATATAGTTGTGTTTATAATCATCATTTATGAGAGAAATAAGGAAATACTTGAACAAATTGTGTGTTTGAGTTTATGGTCATACTTACTATGAAACAGGTTTTGTATGATAAAATGAAAATGATGATAGATTAATGTTAGAATGATGTTTGATATTATCATGTGTTAAAAATGATTAAAGTTGTGTTAATTCGATGAATTTCGATTACATGAACTTGATTGAATAAGTAATTAAACCGGTAGCATAAGAGTGATGCTTACCGGATATTGACAAAGTAATAAAACGAGTAGTTGATCTACATCGTGTAATTACTTTCGTCAATAGGTAGTTTGACTTTTTAAAAGTTAAAATGACCAATTATATGATCAAATGATAATTTCGACATAAAGATCGTAGGATGGAATAGTCGTGAATGATTATGACTAGTCTAACCATCTTACAAATTACAATGGTAGTTTGACGCTTGACGAGCTAGGTGAAAGCTTGGGAAGGAAGCGGGTCAAACGAATCAGGAATGAAGGAAAAGCATAATCTGGATGCTAGGTAAGTAAAGCTTACACTCTATTTATTTAATACCTATTGATTTTATAGGTTCTGAATAATATAAAGTCTTGTTTGAATTCTGATGTTCCGACACGACCTGTGTGGTTCTAAACAAAAGACAATAAAGAGAAACCATGTTCAATGGTTAAAAAGAGCTAATACGGTTATTTAGTCATGAAAGGACTAATAAATAACGAGTTTTGAATAATTACCTTATAAGATAAACTAATACAAATAATAAAGGTAAAACGGTAATTCGATCAGTCGTTGACGATTACCGTTAGTTTTGAAAGCCACTTTATGGCGAAAGTCATAAGGGGTAAAAAGCATTTAGAAATGGTTTATAAGTAAAATGAACAAACGGTGTAAACCGGAGCGAGTCATGTAGATGAGATGATAGTAAATATCATCTTGCAAAGATAAACAGTCATTCAGACTAAACGGGTCAAAAGGTGAAAATATCACCCTTTGACGATATCGACTAATGACTTTGTCAAGTGTATGATTACAGGAATATATATCGAATGGAAATTTGCATCGCTATTAGTTAGCGTTTATTAAGCAAAGCATTAAATGGGTCAATATGTTGATCCGAGCCAGGTATGTATGATAGGTTAACTACTCATTTAGAACGTAAGGTTCAATGAGAGTTAAGTGAAGTTGAAAATGAATATTCGGTTATCTTATAGGTAAACCGAATAATTTAAGTTATAATCATGGTGTTTTAGAAACCTAATGGTTTCTAAACAAGATTATGGTTAAAAGGACGGATTTTGGGGTCAAACAAGTATTAAAAGTCCTTTGTCTTAAAAGAAGGACTAAAATTGACTAAAACGCCCTTGTAAGCTAAATCGAGCAAATGACCCTTAAAGGATGTTTGGAAATGAGTTATATGATGAAATAAATACTTTGAATAAGTATGAAAATCGAAGGATGTAAAATGTTGGTCAAATGACTCCATAAGAGTCTTTGCTGTAAAATAATGATTCGAAGGGTAAAACTCGGAATATATAAATCACCACATTGAATCCACCACAAATATAGTTGTGGTTGGAGATCATTTGATAAGAAATGTGGACATATGCATTTAGAAACGAATGAAAGCAATTCGTGCTTAAAATATGCTTAAATATCCTTAACGGGTCAAAATATGCATATGAGCGAAAATGGGTTTAAGAAGGTATATGAACCTGTAATTGGAACCTAATATGATAAACATCATTGAATTAAATAGGTTCATGAGAAATAGCGGTCAACAAACTTGTTTGTTTGATAAATGCACGAACGGGTCGAATAATTTAGAAAACCCCTACTGTTCAGGGAACACTCCTACTGTACAGTGAATACTCCTACTGTACAATGAATACTCCTACTATTCAGTAAAAACCCCTACTATTTAATGAACATTCCTACTGATGGGCGAACTCGTTTAGACATGTTTTAAGCGCTATATGAGTAACTCATTTCATATTTTATGAAATGTAGGTACTATTTGAGTTACCGGAGGACGATCAAGCTAAATGAAGAACCGAACACATAAAGAACAACGCTTCCGCGAAATGATTCGTCGTCACGTTTTAAACGGCGAATGTTTTATAAAATGTGGAAATGTTTTATTTCTTAAAATGTTTTGAAGAACCTGTATTTTTAGTGTATGGTTAACCGTAAATACACTATTATAGTCGAAATTTATAAAATAATCGTATAATTTGACTAATGGTCTTACAGAAATGCGCTCTCTTGGTGGAAAGCACAAGTTCAAATGCTTGGATTGGAGACTGCCAACGCTACTCCTTGGGAGGACTTTAGAAGCTTGATCAAGGAAGAATATTGTCACAGGGATGACATTTACAAGCTTGAGACTGAGTACCATGAACTGAAAAATGGTTAGATCTGAAATCGAGTCGTGTATCAAAGAATCGAGTTGTACATCAAAAGCCTTGTGACTTAAGCAAATCTTCTCACGATTTAGCAAGTTATTCGTCTGGCTCACTGACTTACTGACCAAGCTGTGGAGCAGGGTAAGCTGCTCAAACGAATCAGTGCTACTACTGATGTCACACCTTGACTTTTGCGGAAGCGTAATGATGTGTAACTTGTTCAATATCATTGCATTCAATTATAATAAACCACTATATGATCAAAACATGATGTTCATCCGTTTCGTAAGTTTAAAATTTTACAAACACGAGTCTTTAATTTTTAACCAACAATCCCCAAGTTTACAATTCAAAAGTGGATGACATCAAAACTTGAAATTTATGTCTTTAAAACAACACCAGAGCCCAAGATCCATCTTGTTTCCTGAAATACATGTAATTTTGAAAACATCAACAAAAGTTGAGCGAGTTCATGTGTTTCTGCACGAGTTCGAATAATCTTGTAAATATTTGTAACCATTGTAAGTATGCCTTTGTAATTTGGTATGAAAGTGTCTATGAACAGATCAATTATTGTGTAGCTAATACATTAATATGTGTGACGTGATGCAGGAAGGCTCAATCCTAGTGGATTTTGTACTGGGCTTCCGGCTGGAAGACATAGTCACCTCATGGGCAAAATCCCGGTCCTCATGGGTGCGGCTCGCAACACCCAAATAGATCTACCATTCATGTCCCTTGGTCCTACTACGAGGAGTATTGGTCTTAAGCGTTGTACCCACCACTCACATGATCTAACAGTTCATTCGTTAGCTACCCATACCATATGTAAACGTTTGTAATCAATTTGTAACATGTACTTCACCCCCGAAGTTGAAAAACTGAAAACAGTTAAAAGAAAATGGGGGACATGAACTCACTGATTTGCGTCCTGTCTCCTGTATTCCCAAAGTATGTATCCTTACGCCGTACTACAACCTACACACGTGTTATGGTTTATTAGACGGCTGGGTCGTGCCACGACTTTTAGTCATGTTTGTTATGACTTAGTATCTTTGTGTTACATCTTTGATGTACTTGTATTATTCCAAAGTGTATAATTATTTGTAAAAATAATAATATTTGAACTTAAATTATATTCATTAATTATTTGGAATAATTATTAAAATAATATGTTTTGGCTTGGTATATCATGTATTTGTACATATGTACCCTCCCAAGAATGGGTATAGTTATACTTGTATATTTTAGACTTGTTTGCCAAGTATTGGTGGCGTATTCCGGTATATAATTATACGTACAAGAATACGTATTTTATGGTACTTAGTAAGTATTATTATACTTAATTTTCATATTTATATTTCCGGAATATTATTTCTAATAAAAATCACCAATATATATATATATATTCTTAAAATATATAAATATTTCAAGGAAACTTGTATAGAAAGTTATTTATATTTCTTCCTTGGCAAAAATATTTATATCTTCATATAAACCATCCAAAATAATATATTTTTAAGATTAACTTGGAAAATATATATATAAATCCATTTTTCACCCCAAAATAATATGTTCTAAATTTATTTAAAAAATATATATTTTCTCCAAAAATAATATATTTTCTAGTAATTCAAGAAGACTTGTATATTTTTCTTTACTCAAAAATAATATATTTTCTTCTTGTCAAAAATATGATATATTGTTGTAATAATTATAAAAATCATATTTTCGCTCTCTTGGTTCCCAAAATACCATTTACAAAAATATACTTATGAATTTAATTCCGGAATATTTTCTGTGGTTTATATTTCTTGTTCGGTTTGTCCAAATTTTAGGTATAAATTATATATTTATTTTCTTGGATTTTGGTAATATTTTATGTTATATTTCTTGGTATTTTGGTGAGTTATATTATTTCAAGTCCTAAATAATATAACTAATACACATAACATACAAGTAATCACACAAATTGTGACATCTAAATATATTTTCCCTAAATACATATTTAGACACTTTTATTATCAAAAACCAACCTCAAACATTTGTAATTTTTGTAACAAAAATTATGGCAAATTTTATATGAAAAATTATGGTTAAAAATACACTTGTAAACACTTGTTTAAAAATATTTTTCTAAGTGTTTAAATTCTAGAAAAATTTTGCCATAGTTTCCCCTTAAAAATGGAGGTTTCCATGCTTTCAAAGCATATCATTTTCTTTTAAAATCATCACAAATCAACAACAATTCATCCGATACTTACCAAGTGCCAAAATCATGCCATTTACACTACTTCATGAACTTGAAAATTTATAAAAATTCGTAGTAACTTAGTATGATGTTTAGTAAGTTTAGTTACCCTTTAAAATGTGGTTATTTGTTTAAAATCATCATTCTTGAAGATTTTAGATATTTACAACTTGTAAAAAGATTTTCCATAAATATTTCTTCTTGAATTTTTATTGTTAATAACATGTTTCTACACTTGATTTAACACTAAAATGTGATTAGTTTCTTTAAAAATCATGGTTATGTAAATCTTGTAATTTAACTTCGTTTCTTGAGAAAACTAGTTATGAAATCATCCATGTATTAAACTAATAACATGTATTCATAATCATTTTCACAAATCATCTTTGTCTTCAAGTTCATGATGAACATAAAGGATGTTCATCCTGGTTTTTCACAAGATCATCCATCCACTTGCTAGATCATGTGTTTAATCACAATCTAGCAAGTTCCATATGATGTTTAACATCATAAGCACAAATAATCATCAACCAAAAAGCATACAAACACTTAAACAACACATTTTCTTATGATTTCAAGCTTTATGTTAGAGATTAGTTTCTTGATTCTTTATGTTCTTCACATTTAGTCTTTTACATAACCTTTTAACCATCAATATAAGAAGTAAAACAAGTTATGAGAGTCTTACTACTAGCACAAGGCTAGGGAAGAAACTAAGGATGATGAAGATGTTAACTAGGTGGATAAAAGCTCCTTGATGAGGTCCTTCAACTTCCAAAGCTCCACACTTCTTAGATATGCTTCTTACACCTTAATTTCACCTTAGATTGCTTGCTAGTGGAATGAAAATGGTGGGAGTAGGGTGGTGGTGTTGGGCCGTGACCAAGGAGAAGGAAGAAGAAGGGGGTGTGTTGTTGAAGTGGTGAAATTGTCACACCCCCAAAATCCACCTGCGGAGTATCACCGCTTGGGAGCGTGACTGACCAGGATCAAGCCACCAATCATATTGAACATGTAATTAATATTAAGTGAAATAAATGTAAACCATCCATCCAATACGATAGGTGTTCAAAACATAACCATAGTTTCAAAATGTAGCGGAAGCATAGTAAATAATCCAATAATAGTTAATAGTTTTAAATGTCATAATAGTTCAACGTAGAAACCACGATCCTTGTCCACAACGACCCGCTTCTCCAGTGCAAGCTCCAAGTACCTAACGATCTGCAAGGCATGTAACAGAATGATCAACAAACTAGTTGAGCGAGTTCACAGTAAGTAAGTGCGTAACAGTAAGTAACGGGTGGCTCTACTGGGCCAATAGTAAGTTATACAGGTGGGGGCTTCCCATGTTATGTGACCACTAGACTATTCGTATCAACTACTCGTATCATCCCTGTTCTTCGTCCGAGAACAGTAGCGCGTATGGGGTGTACGTAGGTTTTACGTACGTATCCTTCAAACCGAGGATAGGAGACGCGGGGGTGTACGTGGGTTTCACGTACGTATCCTTTGTACCGAGGATAGAAGTAAGTAATGCGTACACGTGGGTTTTACGTGCGTGCCTGACATCCGAGGCAGTAATGGCATATGACCACGTAGGTGTTATCCTAACCTACGGAACCGTCCTGACATCCGAGGACCATGATAGGTGATAGTCTAGGAAAAAACATATGTATGTTCTTAGTCAATTGTAACCTTTATCCCATTCCCACGACCCGGGAATCCCATGCCTTAGTAGGAGTGTGAACTCACCTTGGTTTGCTCGGTATGCTAGGTTATGCACTCACCAGTAATCAATCAAAGCCTAGAGTATGCACGTGTTCACAGTCAGTTCATGTTTGTATGGTTTCGCAAGCAAAGTTCATCACATAGCGTGTGTAATAGTTAAAATCAGGCATTGCAGTTAAAATCAGGCATTGCATCCAGTTAATCATCTTCATACATTTCATGCTTGAAAGAAAGAGCAGGCAGTTAACAGGATTCGCATAATAGAAATGTTATATGCCTAGCTGTGATAATCATCCTTGCAATCTTAACGGAATTAACGTGTTAAACTGGATTACACTCTAACATAGCTCATTAACTAATAGAGTTAATAAGGTTAATAAATTTTTAGCCAATAATCAGATCATGTATAACACCACTAAATTGGACTATATGATATGATATGCATAAAACTCGGCCATGGTGTCTAAATAACAAACTCGGACCTAGAGTCCTTATGAAAACAAAAGATCGGACCTAGGCATATCACAAAAGTCGGATTTCCCCCAACCCTTAAAGAAGTTCGGACCACCTGCATAGTTTAAAACTCGGGCCATGAATGGTTATGAAACTCGGACTCCCTTATTTCTTTTAAAAAAAATCGGACCTTTCTTGTATCAAAATATTCGGACAATCAACTAACTTAATATTAAATATATCACATGGTTACTGCCATGATCAATTTAAATATTATATCAAATTTCAGTGGGATAGTGAATAATGTATTTATTTATGAAGCCAAAGTCTGGCCGACAAGTTCATATGGTTTCCATGCTTCCATTGGACCAAATAATCACAATCTAAGCTTCTCATTGAACCAATCAATGCACAACCTAACTATTTAGCCAATCACATGATCTCTATCTTTTTGGCTGCACATTCTAGTAAACACCATGCACTTGCATATTTGACTTTTTGTTATATTTTGTTGATTGGACCTACCATGACCCAACCGCCAATTCCCCCAATGATATACAACATTCAATCAATATTAACTCACAAATATAAGGTGCCTACAACCTGACCAACCATGTGCAAGGGTAAGCATGATGGCCGACAATTGTGATGGTTCCTTATCATACAAATCAATGACATATATGCAAACAATTTACATATGAATCTTAACTAGCCTATTCTGACAACGCACATGGGCCGCCCTTGACAATTCGAACTATCAAACGATTCTCAACAATTAATTCTCATATCATTGGACCGATCATGCCACTTTCATTTACTTTAATTAAGAATCACATATATATAGCACACGCAAACTATAATACCATTCAAAGAGCATAGGATACTAACCGAATACACTTTATTGCTAGACACAAGAGACAAACTTCAAGGGAAAAGAAATCAGAATCTCCAATGGTAAGGCTGCCGTCAACTTCAAGGAATGGAGGAGGGTGTTTAGGGTTTGCCAGTTATCGAATTCGTGCACATATTAACCCGATCCCCTATTAAATCACCACTGGGCCGAAGCCCATGAGTTGTCTTCGATATTAAACCGTGGATGAAAACACTTAAAGTGTTTTCATTATGGGTGTTTTCGGCTAGAAGTGTTTTTCTTTTTTTTATAATTAAACAATCCAATTATGTATAACATACGCACACATACAATACATATCACAAATAACATTTATACTGCACCTCAAATAACTGTTAAACACGCTTAGCAAATACGTACAAAGTTAAATCAGATAGAGACCTTGAAAACTCAGGTTGTCACATTATCCCCAACTTGAAAGAAATTTCGTCCCGAAATTTGGTACGCACTCACTGAGGAAGCTAGGTAAGCTGCATCGTTTACTGGTTTTCCTGGGGTGTCACATCATCCCCCCGTTGATTTGGAATTTCGTCCCGAAATTCAGTAGTAGTAGCTTCAGCTTCAGTAGTGGTTGCATTGGTTCCGAATAATTGGGGGTACTTTTCTGTCATCTGGTCTTCGCGTTCCCAGGTGTACTCTGGGCCACGTCGGGAGTTCCAACGAACTCGAACAAGAGGGATTCTCTTGCTTTTGAGGACCTTAACATTCCGGTCCGTGATTTCAACTGGTTCCTCGACGAACTGCAACCGCTCATCGATAGTGAGTTCCTTAAAAGGAACTATGAGGGTCTCATCTGACAGGCACTTCTTCAGATTCGACACGTGAAATACATTGTGAATTGCACCGAGTTCTGCTGGTAGGTTCAGTCTGTAGGCTACTTGGCCTATTCTTTCAGTGATTTCGAACGGTCCAACATACCGTGGATTGAGTTTGCCTCTTTTACCAAAACTAACCACACCCTTCCAGGGTGAAACTTTGAGTAAAACCCGGTCCCCGACCTGAAATTCCAATGGCTTCCTACGCTTATCTGCGTAGCTTTTCTGGCGATCGCGAGCTGCCGCCATGCGTTGTCGTATCTGTGCAATTCGTTCAGTAGCGTCAACTACCATTTCTGGGCCTGTAATCCGACTATCCCCCACCTCTGCCCAACAGAGAGGTGACCGGCATTTACGTCCGTACAATGCCTCGAATGGAGCGGCTTGTATGCTGGTGTGATAACTGTTATTATACGAAAACTCCACCAAAGGGAGATGCTTTTCCCAGCCGTTGCCGAAATCAATAATACATGCCCGAAGCATGTCTTCAAGAGTTTGTATTGTGCGCTCAGACTGCCCATCCGTCTGAGGATGATATGCTGTGCTCATGTCTAAACGAGAGCCAAACGCTTTGTGCATCACTTGCCATAGCTCTGACGTGAATCGTGCATCCCGATCCGAAATGATGGAGGTTGGCACTCCGTGCCTCGAAACAACTTCTTTCAAGTAGATGTCCGCTAAGGTAGAAAACTTATCTGTTTCTTTGATAGCCAAGAAGTGAGCAGACTTTGTGAGTCGATCAACGATCACCCAATTAGTGTCATTCCCGCGCTGGGATCTAGGTAGGCCAGTAACAAAATCCATGGAAATTTGCTCCCATTTCCATTGTGGTATCTCCGGTTGCTGAAGCAGACCTGATGGTTTCTGATACTCGACTTTAACCCTCGCACTAGTCAAACACTTGCCGACGTAAGTTGTGATAAGAGCTTTCATGTTTGGCCACCAATAAGTTGTTTTGATATCATGGTACATCTTATCCGACCCTGGATGTACCGAGTAGCGAGACTTGTGCGCTTCGTCCATCACAAGTTCGCGTAATCCGCCATAGAGTGGGACCCAAATACGTCACGTTACATGGTAGGCGCCGTCTTCCTTTTGTTCCATTCGTTGCCTTGAACCACGTAAGGCTTCAGCCATAACATTTTCGGGTTTTAATGCTTCTATCTGAGCAGCTCGTATCTGTGCAGGAAGACTGGACTGAATAGTAAGCTGTAGCGCTCGCACGCGCTTAGGTAGAGTGTCTTTCCGACTGAGGGCGTCAGCCACAACGTTGGCCCTGCCTGGATGATACTTGATGGCGCATTCGTAGTCGTTCAGAAGTTCAACCCATCTTCGTTGACGCATGTTCAAATCCTTTTGCTTAAGAATATGCTCGAGACTCCTGTGATCGGTGTAAATCGTGCACCTGGTACCGTACAGGTAGTGTCGCCATATCTTAAGCGCGAAAACAACAGCTCCCAGCTCTAGATCGTGCGTCGTGTAGTTTCGTTCGTGAACCTTGAGTTGCCGCGAAGCGTAAGCAATAACTTTATCCCGCTGCATCAATACACAACCAAGCCCCTGTATCGATGCGTCACAATAAACCACGAAGTCATCTGTGCCCTCTGGCAATGAGAGAATAGGTGCGCCGCAAAGCCTATCCTTTAAATACTGAAAAGCGGTCTCTTGGGAATCTCCCCAACGGTAGGTGACACCTTTCTGTGTCAGTAGCGTAAGCGGTTGTGCGATCTTCGAAAAGTCTTAAATGAATCGTCTTTAGTAACCTGCCAAACCCAAAAATTGGCGTATTTCCGTTGGTGTACGCGGTGCAGGCCAATTCCTGATCGAATCTACCTTGGATGGATCGACATGAATCCCATCCCTGTTCACCACATGGCCTAGAAAGTGGACTTCACGAAGCCAGAAGTCGCATTTTGAAAACTTTGCGTGCAGTTGCTCCTTTCGAAGAAGTTCCAAGATAAGACGTAAGTGCTGCTCGTGCTCCTCCAGACTCTTGGAGTAGATCAGAATGTCGTCGATGAAGACAATGACGAACTTGTCAAGATAGGGTTTGCACACCCTGTTCATAAGATCCATGAAGACTGCGGGCGCGTTCGTAAGCCCAAATGGCATGACTAGAAACTCGTAGTGACCGTAGCAAGTTCTGAATGCGGTTTTGAAGACGTCCTCATCCCGGACTCTCAGCTGATGGTAACCTGACTTCAAGTCTATCTTGGAGTGGTAGCTCGACCCTTGCAACTGGTCGAATAGGTCGTCGATGCGTGGAAGAGGATAACGGTTCTTCACTGTGACCTTGTTCAGTTCACGGTAATCAATTTTACACCCTGAAGGTGCCATCCTTCTTTTTCACAGATAATTGGTATCCAAGAGTTCTTGACCAGAATGAGGAATGCGAACAATCTTTTCTTTGCATAAGGTTTCTGCTTGCTGTTGCTGCTGGCGATTCCGATTTGCAGGCCGTGGGCTCCTGAATCCTTAGCTCCATGGCCCATCTTGAGACACCTCTGGCAACGTCCCTCGTTGCAATAACCACCGTGGTGTCTGTTGCATTAGTTACACGTTGGGTGAATTCCCTGATATCCACCCTGCCCCTGACCGCCAGAAGTTGGCTGACTCGGCTCTGGTGATCACTATTCTTGCGCTGCTACGGTGCTTGAGACCGCACGATAGCTGAACCCTTGCTGGAATACCTATCCCATTTCCGCTTGTTGTCACTAGGAGTAGCGGAAGTAGCAGTAGTGGTAGCGGTAGTAATAGCGCTGATACAACTAGGCAGCCTGTTCCGTTCCACTGCCCGATCCGTGAGGCGATGAGCAAGACACTGAATGTCTTGGATATTGTCGAGGTTAGCCGATGTAGCATGGCTCTGAATCTCTGAGGCTAGACCCTTGAGGTACAATTCGATACACTTGCTTGGAAGGTCCACCATGGTTGGACACAAGATAGCCAGTTCGTTCGACCGTTTCGTATGAGCTTCAATTTCTGACCCCGTCATTTTCAAATGGTAAGGCTCCACTTCCAACTTGTGGATGTCATCACGCGTGCAGTATTCCCTTTTAATGCATTCCTTGAATTCGTTCCAGGGGGTGGCGTTAGCAGCTGCCAACCCTAGTATCAGTACTAGCGCGTTCCACCAGGTTAGCGTGATCCCTTCCAGTGGCGTACTTGACCCTGCGAGTCTCAGGGCATTCACACATCCCGAATACTAACTCGAGCTTCCCAAACCAATGGAGTAGTCCCACTGCTTCTTCTGTGCCACTGAATGTGCTTGGACGACAGTCCATGAAGTTCTTGAATGTGCAGACAGGTTGCTATGCATTCTGACCCGTTGCGCGAGAAAGATAGATCAAGGTTAAGCGCGAGAGTTGGGTCACGTGAGTAGGATCTAACATCCTAGGATAGGTCTGGAATAGCAGGTTATACCTCCTGCTTGTGCGGCTGCAAGCGCCGCAGCAACTTGTTCGTTAATGAGAGCCGTCAACTGGGCTTGAGTCATGTTAACACGTCCAGACATGATCGAACAGTAAAGGTGGCATAAGTATGAATGGTTCGCGAGTAGTGCGATGACAGAAAAGTGTAAGCACATAGGTGTTCTCAAGCAGTATCAAGTAGTGAGCAAAAATGATGTAAGCATACTTCGAGCAAATTTCTATGCAGTTCTAGCAAGCAGGTAATAAACATAAACCTTATTACCTAGTATGTCGAGTCTTGCACGTGGAGCGAAGCGTCGTTGTGGATCGTTGAGAGCACTGTTCTGGTTATAGTCTGGTTTTAATAAAAACGTTTTCCCATATTAAAACCAAGTTCTCTATAACCAATGGCTCTGATACCAATCTGTCACACCCCCAAAATCCACCTGCGGAGTATCACCGCTTGGGAGCGTGACTGACCAGGATCAAGCCACCAATCATATTGAACATGTAATTAATATTAAGTGAAATAAATGTAAACCATCCATCCAATACGATAGGTGTTCAAAACATAACCATAGTTTCAAAATGTAGCGGAAGCATAGTAAATAATCCAATAATAGTTAATAGTTTTAAATGTCATAATAGTTCAACGTAGAAACCACGATCCTTGTCCACAACGACCCGCTTCTCCAGTGCAAGCTCCAAGTACCTAACGATCTGCAAGGCATGTAACAGAATGATCAACAAACTAGTTGAGCGAGTTCACAGTAAGTAAGTGCGTAACAGTAAGTAACGGGTGGCTCTACTGGGCCAATAGTAAGTTATACAGGTGGGGGTTCCCATGTTATGTGACCACTAGACTATTCGTATCAACTACTCGTATCATCCCTGTTCTTCGTCCGAGAACAGTAGCGCGTATGGGGTGTACGTAGGTTTTACGTACGTATCCTTCAAACCGAGGATAGGAGACGCGGGGGTGTACGTGGGTTTCACGTACGTATCCTTTGTACCGAGGATAGAAGTAAGTAATGCGTACACGTGGGTTTTACGTGCGTGCCTGACATCCGAGGCAGTAATGGCATATGACCACGTAGGTGTTATCCTAACCTACGGAACCGTCCTGACATCCGAGGACCATGATAGGTGATAGTCTAGGAAAAACATATGTACGTTCTTAGTCAATTGTAACCTTTATCCCATTCCCACGACCCGGGAATCCCATGCCTTAGTAGGAGTGTGAACTCACCTTGGTTTGCTCGGTATGCTAGGTTATGCACTCACCAGTAATCAATCAAAGCCTAGAGTATGCACGTGTTCACAGTCAGTTCATGTTTGTATGGTTTCGCAAGCAAAGTTCATCACATAGCGTGTGTAATAGTTAAAATCAGGCATTGCAGTTAAAATCAGGCATTGCATCCAGTTAATCATCTTCATACATTTCATGCTTGAAAGAAAGAGCAGGCAGTTAACAGGATTCGCATAATAGAAATGTTATATGCCTAGCTGTGATAATCATCCTTGCAATCTTAACGGAATTAACGTGTTAAACTGGATTACACTCTAACATAGCTCATTAACTAATAGAGTTAATAAGGTTAATAAATTTTTAGCCAATAATCAGATCATGTATAACACCACTAAATTGGACTATATGATATGATATGCATAAAACTCGGCCATGGTGTCTAAATAACAAACTCGGACCTAGAGTCCTTATGAAAACAAAAGATCGGACCTAGGCACATCACAAAAGTCGGATTTCCCCCAACCCTTAAAGAAGTTCGGACCACCTGCATAGTTTAAAACTCGGGCCATGAATGGTTATGAAACTCGGACTCCCTTATTTCTTTTAAAAAAAATCGGACCTTTCTTGTATCAAAATATTCGGACAATCAACTAACTTAATATTAAATATATCACATGGTTACTGCCATGATCAATTTAAATATTATATCAAATTTCAGTGGGATAGTGAATAATGTATTTATTTATGAAGCCAAAGTCTGGCCGACAAGTTCATATGGTTTCCATGCTTCCATTGGACCAAATAATCACAATCTAAGCTTCTCATTGAACCAATCAATGCACAACCTAACTATTTAGCCAATCACATGATCTCTATCTTTTTGGCTGCACATTCTAGTAAACACCATGCACTTGCATATTTGACTTTTTGTTATATTTTGTTGATTGGACCTACCATGACCCAACCGCCAATTCCCCCAATGATATACAACATTCAATCAATATTAACTCACAAATATAAGGTGCCTACAACCTGACCAACCATGTGCAAGGGTAAGCATGATGGCCGACAATTGTGATGGTTCCTTATCATACAAATCAATGACATATATGCAAACAATTTACATATGAATCTTAACTAGCCTATTCTGACAACGCACATGGGCCGCCCTTGACAATTCGAACTATCAAACGATTCTCAACAATTAATTCTCATATCATTGGACCGATCATGCCACTTTCATTTACTTTAATTAAGAATCACATATATATAGCACACGCAAACTATAATACCATTCAAAGAGCATAGGATACTAACCGAATACACTTTATTGCTAGACACAAGAGACAAACTTCAAGGGAAAAGAAATCAGAATCTCCAATGGTAAGGCTGCCGTCAACTTCAAGGAATGGAGGAGGGTGTTTAGGGTTTGCCAGTTATCGAATTCGTGCACATATTAACCCGATCCCCTATTAAATCACCACTGGGCCGAAGCCCATGAGTTGTCTTCGATATTAAACCGTGGATGAAAACACTTAAAGTGTTTTCATTATGGGTGTTTTCGGCTAGAAGTGTTTTTCTTTTTTTTATAATTAAACAATCCAATTATGTATAACATACGCACACATACAATACATATCACAAATAACATTTATACTGCACCTCAAATAACTGTTAAACACGCTTAGCAAATACGTACAAAGTTAAATCAGATAGAGACCTTGAAAACTCAGGTTGTCACATTATCCCCAACTTGAAAGAAATTTCGTCCCGAAATTTGGTACGCACTCACTGAGGAAGCTAGGTAAGCTGCATCGTTTACTGGTTTTCCTGGGGTGTCACATCATCCCCCCGTTGATTTGGAATTTCGTCCCGAAATTCAGTAGTAGTAGCTTCAGCTTCAGTAGTGGTTGCATTGGTTCCGAATAATTGGGGGTACTTTTCTGTCATCTGGTCTTCGCGTTCCCAGGTGTACTCTGGGCCACGTCGGGAGTTCCAACGAACTCGAACAAGAGGGATTCTCTTGCTTTTGAGGACCTTAACATTCCGGTCCGTGATTTCAACTGGTTCCTCGACGAACTGCAACCGCTCATCGATAGTGAGTTCCTTAAAAGGAACTATGAGGGTCTCATCTGACAGGCACTTCTTCAGATTCGACACGTGAAATACATTGTGAATTGCACCGAGTTCTGCTGGTAGGTTCAGTCTGTAGGCTACTTGGCCTATTCTTTCAGTGATTTCGAACGGTCCAACATACCGTGGATTGAGTTTGCCTCTTTTACCAAAACTAACCACACCCTTCCAGGGTGAAACTTTGAGTAAAACCCGGTCCCCGACCTGAAATTCCAATGGCTTCCTACGCTTATCTGCGTAGCTTTTCTGGCGATCGCGAGCTGCCGCCATGCGTTGTCGTATCTGTGCAATTCGTTCAGTAGCGTCAACTACCATTTCTGGGCCTGTAATCCGACTATCCCCCACCTCTGCCCAACAGAGAGGTGACCGGCATTTACGTCCGTACAATGCCTCGAATGGAGCGGCTTGTATGCTGGTGTGATAACTGTTATTATACGAAAACTCCACCAAAGGGAGATGCTTTTCCCAGCCGTTGCCGAAATCAATAATACATGCCCGAAGCATGTCTTCAAGAGTTTGTATTGTGCGCTCAGACTGCCCATCCGTCTGAGGATGATATGCTGTGCTCATGTCTAAACGAGAGCCAAACGCTTTGTGCATCACTTGCCATAGCTCTGACGTGAATCGTGCATCCCGATCCGAAATGATGGAGGTTGGCACTCCGTGCCTCGAAACAACTTCTTTCAAGTAGATGTCCGCTAAGGTAGAAAACTTATCTGTTTCTTTGATAGCCAAGAAGTGAGCAGACTTTGTGAGTCGATCAACGATCACCCAATTAGTGTCATTCCCGCGCTGGGATCTAGGTAGGCCAGTAACAAAATCCATGGAAATTTGCTCCCATTTCCATTGTGGTATCTCCGGTTGCTGAAGCAGACCTGATGGTTTCTGATACTCGACTTTAACCCTCGCACTAGTCAAACACTTGCCGACGTAAGTTGTGATAAGAGCTTTCATGTTTGGCCACCAATAAGTTGTTTTGATATCATGGTACATCTTATCCGACCCTGGATGTACCGAGTAGCGAGACTTGTGCGCTTCGTCCATCACAAGTTCGCGTAATCCGCCATAGAGTGGGACCCAAATACGTCACGTTACATGGTAGGCGCCGTCTTCCTTTTGTTCCATTCGTTGCCTTGAACCACGTAAGGCTTCAGCCATAACATTTTCGGGTTTTAATGCTTCTATCTGAGCAGCTCGTATCTGTGCAGGAAGACTGGACTGAATAGTAAGCTGTAGCGCTCGCACGCGCTTAGGTAGAGTGTCTTTCCGACTGAGGGCGTCAGCCACAACGTTGGCCCTGCCTGGATGATACTTGATGGCGCATTCGTAGTCGTTCAGAAGTTCAACCCATCTTCGTTGACGCATGTTCAAATCCTTTTGCTTAAGAATATGCTCGAGACTCCTGTGATCGGTGTAAATCGTGCACCTGGTACCGTACAGGTAGTGTCGCCATATCTTAAGCGCGAAAACAACAGCTCCCAGCTCTAGATCGTGCGTCGTGTAGTTTCGTTCGTGAACCTTGAGTTGCCGCGAAGCGTAAGCAATAACTTTATCCCGCTGCATCAATACACAACCAAGCCCCTGTATCGATGCGTCACAATAAACCACGAAGTCATCTGTGCCCTCTGGCAATGAGAGAATAGGTGCGCCGCAAAGCCTATCCTTTAAATACTGAAAAGCGGTCTCTTGGGAATCTCCCCAACGGTAGGTGACACCTTTCTGTGTCAGTAGCGTAAGCGGTTGTGCGATCTTCGAAAAGTCTTAAATGAATCGTCTTTAGTAACCTGCCAAACCCAAAAATTGGCGTATTTCCGTTGGTGTACGCGGTGCAGGCCAATTCCTGATCGAATCTACCTTGGATGGATCGACATGAATCCCATCCCTGTTCACCACATGGCCTAGAAAGTGGACTTCACGAAGCCAGAAGTCGCATTTTGAAAACTTTGCGTGCAGTTGCTCCTTTCGAAGAAGTTCCAAGATAAGACGTAAGTGCTGCTCGTGCTCCTCCAGACTCTTGGAGTAGATCAGAATGTCGTCGATGAAGACAATGACGAACTTGTCAAGATAGGGTTTGCACACCCTGTTCATAAGATCCATGAAGACTGCGGGCGCGTTCGTAAGCCCAAATGGCATGACTAGAAACTCGTAGTGACCGTAGCAAGTTCTGAATGCGGTTTTGAAGACGTCCTCATCCCGGACTCTCAGCTGATGGTAACCTGACTTCAAGTCTATCTTGGAGTGGTAGCTCGACCCTTGCAACTGGTCGAATAGGTCGTCGATGCGTGGAAGAGGATAACGGTTCTTCACTGTGACCTTGTTCAGTTCACGGTAATCAATTTTACACCCTGAAGGTGCCATCCTTCTTTTTCACAGATAATTGGTATCCAAGAGTTCTTGACCAGAATGAGGAATGCGAACAATCTTTTCTTTGCATAAGGTTTCTGCTTGCTGTTGCTGCTGGCGATTCCGATTTGCAGGCCGTGGGCTCCTGAATCCTTAGCTCCATGGCCCATCTTGAGACACCTCTGGCAACGTCCCTCGTTGCAATAACCACCGTGGTGTCTGTTGCATTAGTTACACGTTGGGTGAATTCCCTGATATCCACCCTGCCCCTGACCGCCAGAAGTTGGCTGACTCGGCTCTGGTGATCACTATTCTTGCGCTGCTACGGTGCTTGAGACCGCACGATAGCTGAACCCTTGCTGGAATACCTATCCCATTTCCGCTTGTTGTCACTAGGAGTAGCGGAAGTAGCAGTAGTGGTAGCGGTAGTAATAGCGCTGATACAACTAGGCAGCCTGTTCCGTTCCACTGCCCGATCCGTGAGGCGATGAGCAAGACACTGAATGTCTTGGATATTGTCGAGGTTAGCCGATGTAGCATGGCTCTGAATCTCTGAGGCTAGACCCTTGAGGTACAATTCGATACACTTGCTTGGAAGGTCCACCATGGTTGGACACAAGATAGCCAGTTCGTTCGACCGTTTCGTATGAGCTTCAATTTCTGACCCCGTCATTTTCAAATGGTAAGGCTCCACTTCCAACTTGTGGATGTCATCACGCGTGCAGTATTCCCTTTTAATGCATTCCTTGAATTCGTTCCAGGGGGTGGCGTTAGCAGCTGCCAACCCTAGTATCAGTACTAGCGCGTTCCACCAGGTTAGCGTGATCCCTTCCAGTGGCGTACTTGACCCTGCGAGTCTCAGGGCATTCACACATCCCGAATACTAACTCGAGCTTCCCAAACCAATGGAGTAGTCCCACTGCTTCTTCTGTGCCACTGAATGTGCTTGGACGACAGTCCATGAAGTTCTTGAATGTGCAGACAGGTTGCTATGCATTCTGACCCGTTGCGCGAGAAAGATAGATCAAGGTTAAGCGCGAGAGTTGGGTCACGTGAGTAGGATCTAACATCCTAGGATAGGTCTGGAATAGCAGGTTATACCTCCTGCTTGTGCGGCTGCAAGCGCCGCAGCAACTTGTTCGTTAATGAGAGCCGTCAACTGGGCTTGAGTCATGTTAACACGTCCAGACATGATCGAACAGTAAAGGTGGCATAAGTATGAATGGTTCGCGAGTAGTGCGATGACAGAAAAGTGTAAGCACATAGGTGTTCTCAAGCAGTATCAAGTAGTGAGCAAAAATGATGTAAGCATACTTCGAGCAAATTTCTATGCAGTTCTAGCAAGCAGGTAATAAACATAAACCTTATTACCTAGTATGTCGAGTCTTGCACGTGGAGCGAAGCGTCGTTGTGGATCGTTGAGAGCACTGTTCTGGTTATAGTCTGGTTTTAATAAAAACGTTTTCCCATATTAAAACCAAGTTCTCTATAACCAATGGCTCTGATACCAATCTGTCACACCCCCAAAATCCACCTGCGGAGTATCACCGCTTGGGAGCGTGACTGACCAGGATCAAGCCACCAATCATATTGAACATGTAATTAATATTAAGTGAAATAAATGTAAACCATCCATCCAATACGATAGGTGTTCAAAACATAACCATAGTTTCAAAATGTAGCGGAAGCATAGTAAATAATCCAATAATAGTTAATAGTTTTAAATGTCATAATAGTTCAACGTAGAAACCACGATCCTTGTCCACAACGACCCGCTTCTCCAGTGCAAGCTCCAAGTACCTAACGATCTGCAAGGCATGTAACAGAATGATCAACAAACTAGTTGAGCGAGTTCACAGTAAGTAAGTGCGTAACAGTAAGTAACGGGTGGCTCTACTGGGCCAATAGTAAGTTATACAGGTGGGGGTTCCCATGTTATGTGACCACTAGACTATTCGTATCAACTACTCGTATCATCCCTGTTCTTCGTCCGAGAACAGTAGCGCGTATGGGGTGTACGTAGGTTTTACGTACGTATCCTTCAAACCGAGGATAGGAGACGCGGGGGTGTACGTGGGTTTCACGTACGTATCCTTTGTACCGAGGATAGAAGTAAGTAATGCGTACACGTGGGTTTTACGTGCGTGCCTGACATCCGAGGCAGTAATGGCATATGACCACGTAGGTGTTATCCTAACCTACGGAACCGTCCTGACATCCGAGGACCATGATAGGTGATAGTCTAGGAAAAACATATGTACGTTCTTAGTCAATTGTAACCTTTATCCCATTCCCACGACCCGGGAATCCCATGCCTTAGTAGGAGTGTGAACTCACCTTGGTTTGCTCGGTATGCTAGGTTATGCACTCACCAGTAATCAATCAAAGCCTAGAGTATGCACGTGTTCACAGTCAGTTCATGTTTGTATGGTTTCGCAAGCAAAGTTCATCACATAGCGTGTGTAATAGTTAAAATCAGGCATTGCAGTTAAAATCAGGCATTGCATCCAGTTAATCATCTTCATACATTTCATGCTTGAAAGAAAGAGCAGGCAGTTAACAGGATTCGCATAATAGAAATGTTATATGCCTAGCTGTGATAATCATCCTTGCAATCTTAACGGAATTAACGTGTTAAACTGGATTACACTCTAACATAGCTCATTAACTAATAGAGTTAATAAGGTTAATAAATTTTTAGCCAATAATCAGATCATGTATAACACCACTAAATTGGACTATATGATATGATATGCATAAAACTCGGCCATGGTGTCTAAATAACAAACTCGGACCTAGAGTCCTTATGAAAACAAAAGATCGGACCTAGGCACATCACAAAAGTCGGATTTCCCCCAACCCTTAAAGAAGTTCGGACCACCTGCATAGTTTAAAACTCGGGCCATGAATGGTTATGAAACTCGGACTCCCTTATTTCTTTTAAAAAAAATCGGACCTTTCTTGTATCAAAATATTCGGACAATCAACTAACTTAATATTAAATATATCACATGGTTACTGCCATGATCAATTTAAATATTATATCAAATTTCAGTGGGATAGTGAATAATGTATTTATTTATGAAGCCAAAGTCTGGCCGACAAGTTCATATGGTTTCCATGCTTCCATTGGACCAAATAATCACAATCTAAGCTTCTCATTGAACCAATCAATGCACAACCTAACTATTTAGCCAATCACATGATCTCTATCTTTTTGGCTGCACATTCTAGTAAACACCATGCACTTGCATATTTGACTTTTTGTTATATTTTGTTGATTGGACCTACCATGACCCAACCGCCAATTCCCCCAATGATATACAACATTCAATCAATATTAACTCACAAATATAAGGTGCCTACAACCTGACCAACCATGTGCAAGGGTAAGCATGATGGCCGACAATTGTGATGGTTCCTTATCATACAAATCAATGACATATATGCAAACAATTTACATATGAATCTTAACTAGCCTATTCTGACAACGCACATGGGCCGCCCTTGACAATTCGAACTATCAAACGATTCTCAACAATTAATTCTCATATCATTGGACCGATCATGCCACTTTCATTTACTTTAATTAAGAATCACATATATATAGCACACGCAAACTATAATACCATTCAAAGAGCATAGGATACTAACCGAATACACTTTATTGCTAGACACAAGAGACAAACTTCAAGGGAAAAGAAATCAGAATCTCCAATGGTAAGGCTGCCGTCAACTTCAAGGAATGGAGGAGGGTGTTTAGGGTTTGCCAGTTATCGAATTCGTGCACATATTAACCCGATCCCCTATTAAATCACCACTGGGCCGAAGCCCATGAGTTGTCTTCGATATTAAACCGTGGATGAAAACACTTAAAGTGTTTTCATTATGGGTGTTTTCGGCTAGAAGTGTTTTTCTTTTTTTTTATAATTAAACAATCCAATTATGTATAACATACGCACACATACAATACATATCACAAATAACATTTATACTGCACCTCAAATAACTGTTAAACACGCTTAGCAAATACGTACAAAGTTAAATCAGATAGAGACCTTGAAAACTCAGGTTGTCACAGAAATGAACATGAGTCTAGTCTTATGGGTCTTTAAGGAAAATCCTCCAACATGGAATTATCTCATGGTCATCATGTCTCTAAAGTTACCAACAAATCCATTAAACAAATGAGATATAATCAAGGGGTGGGTCCCCATGTTTCCAACCGTGAATTGGGGGGGGGGTATGATTGGGTTTCAAACATTAGTTAGTTAATTTAGTTGGATTCTAAGTGTATCGGTTAGTGTTATATGTATTAGGTCTTTATAAGATGTGTTATGATGTTCGGTGACCATAACTAGCTTCGTAACACTAAAACAATGCTTCTAGTGAAAATTTGGTGTTTCGGGTAGTGTCCGGTTGTTCAGTTGGTTACCGGTTCGTTAAGGTTCTAAACTACGCATTTTTGTGTGCTTTATGTTCCCTTTTATGACAGTTTTGGTTCCCGGACACCTAGGAAGGTATTCTGGACCATTAAACCATAATTCTGCAAATATTTTGTTGTTAAATTGCTGAATTTTGGTGTTTACTGTAGAATTCTGCAGTTTTAGTGTATTTTGGGCACTTTCTGGCACTTAAACTATCCCTAGGAAGACAGTTTTATGATCCTTACTTTCCTACACACTATATTAGTGTAACACTTGGTTTCTAGCTCATTCTGTGTCTCAATACCATGTCTATCTAAGTACTGAACTCCCGTCAGTATTTCTGATTTGTCTGATAACTGTGCTAACTTTGTTTTGTGCATCATTTGAATCAATAAAGTGTTGCATGCAATAATGATATGACCTTATGCAATATGTGATGCACATGTATGTATATGAGAATAAACAGAAAGCATTCATGTCATTAAGTTAAATCAGCACAGTCATTAAAACACTAATTACTGTTTAATTGTTGTACGGAATATGTGGAAAATTGCCAGTTGTCACAACTGAAACCTCTGGAGATAACAAACGTAAGTGGGAAGGAAATCAGGGAAAGGATGCTAATTCCGCACAAGCACCAGCTCAACAAAGGAAGTCTGAAAACAACAACGGTCCTCGCAATAGGGAGGTTATCAAGGAAACCAACCCAAGTGCAACAAGTGTAATCTGTGACAACTGGCAATAAACCGGCAATTCCGTACAAACTAATCACTATTTTATTTACATAATCTCATGCATTTAGCGTAATTTAATTACGTAACAGTGTCGTTAATTGGATAACAAGGTTAGGACAAGGAAACAATGCTAAAACATATGTTGGTTTTCGCCACATTGCGAAATCTGACAAACAACGTCCTAAAAGTGTTGGTAGAAAGTGCCACGTGCACTATTCACGGTTACACTATTAATGCCAGCAAACCGTGAAATCAGACCAAAACACTGAAAAACGACACTCGGATAACATAACTGAGTCCATTTATATAAGAAAACATTATTATGAAAACACATCTTGCAAAGAAACAAGACTTTCCGGTATAACGCCCTAATCTCAAAAATGTCTATTTTGGCTAAAAATATAGCACTTTTAACTTGTTCGAACATATAACAAAGCATTTCCAGGACTTCGGAATTATGTCACTTGATGAAAAACACACTAAAACATTTTAAGGATATCAATGAGATGACCAGAATCATAAGCTTCCGATATTATATCGCTATGCATTAAACTAGTCCGTTAACGAACCGACGAGCTATTAAGCGCTATTTCCGACATCATAACAACCAAATGAAAACTCTAGTGAACTAGTTAAAATTATTTTGGGACTCGGAATCACTTCATGCATCGCTTGACGGCAAAATGACGACTTGCGACGAAGTTTCGTCGGTACGACGCAAAAGTGTCGTAAACTCGCCGACGACCAAACGGAAGACATCTAAAGCGTCGAAATGCAATTTCTACTAGTTTAGTGAACTAGTTAATAATAATTTTGGTTAAGAATCCCTACTTACCCCCTAATGGTGAAAGATTACCTCCAATCACCATACTTTGGTTAATTTCCAAAATATCTAGATTTTTTTTAACTTTTATAAAAAGTTACACTTCACCCCCCCTTCACATAATTTGGTCAAAGTGGGTCCCACCCCACTTTAATTATGTTGAAACTTGCAAGAAATGAAGCATGGTTCCTTGATTATTATTGAATTATATGATGGTGAAAGATTATATATCATGATATGTTTTACCACTTTACCATCCTAACATTTTCACAACTTCTTTCAAACACCAAAAACCCCTTTGAAGCCCCCTAACTCACGGTTCCAAGAAACCACACAAAAACCCACCATAAATCCTCATTAAACACCATAAATTACTCACATTTAAGGCATTTCAAAATCATTAATGCAATGGTTAAGCATGGAGCTTCACTAGGAGCATCTTTGGAGCTTATCTTTCTTCTTATTATCTAATCTAGCTTGTGCACTTTGTAAGTCTACTAAACACCATATTTATGATTCTTATTACTAGTAGATTATGGAAGTACAAGTTGATCATCAAAAAGATTAATAAAAATATAACCAAAAACCCTAATCACAAAGCTAATAAACACTAAATATGAATATATTATGTGTTGATTTATGATGTTTAGTGTTAATATGTTCATGTGTTCATGATGATTATGTTATTTTTGTTAACATTAGTGAGTTAAAATTTATACTTATGATGATCATGTTGTTAGTTTCATGTAGTATTTTATATTTGTGTTCATCTTATCATGATGAACATAAATATGTGATTTAAACATGGTTATGTTTAAATCAAGAGAGATCATCATACTCATTTCATGAACTAATCATATAATTTTTGGATTACATAAAGAAACAAGGGTTTAAATAGGTTTAAAACTTAATCTTGGGAAGTTTAGTGAACTTTGTTTTTACAAGATAAATTAAACAACTTGTTTATTATGAAAATTACTTTAAAAAGTCTAACTTTTTATGTGTAAAAAGTGTATTATGAAAGTTCATGAAATGTGGAAGTTATGTTAACATATAAACATGCTTAAAAGAAACTTGGTGAATAATGGTGATTTAGTGAATTGACTATTAATTTAAACATGTTTTTGTAACGTGGGAACGTCATAGTTTAGGGGAAACTATGGCGATTTTTTTATAAAAATCTAATCGCGATTAAAGAGGGGATTAAAGGGTGATTAACAATGTTAAACGTGATTAGTGGTCTTAAACGTCATTATGGAAACTTTGATGGGAATATTTAAAGTTTAAATATTCAAGAAGTTCTTATGAACTTAAATTTATTTTTACAAAAATAAATGGGTAAAAATATAACAATGTGTAAATATAATTTTTGGTAAGAAAAATTATATATTTTCGAAAACTTTCTAAGTGCTTGCAATATGTGCTATATATGTGTGTGTAGTATATACCTAAAGGGTGATCAAAATAAATACACATACATGTTCCTACATGGTCCAAGAAATGCTAGTAAAATCGGACAGTTAAATAAAATGGCCGAAATCGAAATACATAACACTTGATGACGACAATTTGGGCGTATCGACATCATAAACAAGTTACTACAAAGTCGAGTCTAAAAATAACATATTTTTAGACACTAAAGCGAACGCATAACTAAGTGGTCAAAAACAAGAATCTGGAAAGTCGAAAACTATAAAAATTACCAAGTATTTTTCATGTGAAAAACGAACTTATTAAGTTACATGCTTGGTGAATTTTTGGTAAAAATTGCAAGAGTATATTTAATGGACTCACTAGGATTAGATTTGGGCTAGACCCAAATTACTAAAACCAGGGCTAGGTCCAATGACACTAAAAACTAGGGCTAGGCCCAATGACATTAAAAACTAGGGCTAGGCCCAATGACAATAAAAACTAGGGCTGGCCCAATGACAGTAAAACTAGGGCTAGGCCCAATGACATTAAAAACTAGGGCTAGGCCCAATGACATTAAAAACTAGGGCTAGGCCCAATGACAGTAAAACTAGGGCTAGGCCCAATGACATTAAAAACTAGGGCTAGGCCCAGTAACAAGAAAACTAGGGCTAGGCCCAATAACAATGAAACGTGGGATAAGCCCAATGACATAGGTTCGAAGCCGTTCGCATATAATTCAATATAGAATACATGAATACACATAACAACCGAGCGAGTAAACTATCAACGCTCTAAAATACAAAGTTGTACCAAAGATGACAAACGAGAACATAATAAAGAATTCAAGATGAACAACTTGTACGAGATCCGAAAGACCTAGTGTCTAACGAGATTAGTACACATGTAGGTTATTGACACGTACGGACGCTCACTTCGATATCATATTACATGGAACGCAAATTTGTGAGTTCATGTCCCTCCTTTCACTGTTTTCAATGTTTTGTTTTCAAAAACATCGAGGGGAAATACATGCTAAAACTATTGGTATGTTAGTTACGGAGTAGATGACATGATCAATGTGCATAAGTAGGGAAACTACATTAGTAACCATTAATTACTTAGTGACCAAGGTGCAAAAGGTGTAGATCTATTGGGCTTGAGGCAAGCCCCACTCCTGGTTGGTATACCCTGGAGTGCTTTTGTGATCCCAATGATGACAAAGTGTTCTCGGTTTGGTTATTTGCTTATGGTGCATTATGTTAGGGGGCTCGCTACCCACTGATAGATCCTTAACAGACTCCATCAATGAATCAGAACATACCATGATTTCAAGATAACATTTATGAGTTTTCATATGATAACAAATACTGCATGAACTCGCTCAACTTTTTGTTGACTTTTTAAAACTACATGTATTTCAGGAAACAAGTCTTGAGCCGATGATTCACTATGGGATTCGGGAAAACAAATGACAACGATTGCCACTTTTGAAGGGTTTGTCTTCTATATCCCAACTTAGTATGGGTATATAGGAAACAAAACCTTACTAAGTTTTATGTTAAAACTATCTTTTGTGATGTGTAAAACAATCTGATAACTATGTTATGTCTAATGGTGTGAACATGTATGGTACTTGAAACTACTTTTGGGAAAATATGTAAATATTCTTTGGAAGTTATATATCTATGGCATCGTTGTTGGTTCACGTTGTTAATACATTTGGATGCAATGATTCCCTTTCTTACGTCACACACAATACGCTTCCACTACTAGCAGGGTGTGACAGATTGGTATCAGAGCTCCGATTGTAGTGAACCAGGGAAAAACTTTACAAAGTTTGCTCTACAATCACCAAGGGCTCACATGAAAACAAAGTCAATAACATTACGAAAGTGATTTCAAAAGTATAACAAAATGACAAGAGGTTTTCATTGTGTCACGATAACATGAGGATCTATCACGCGGGCTCAATCATGAGTAACGAGCAGGGATCAATACATGGTTAGTCTATTAGGATTAGACTCGAAACATTAGAAATTACATGTGAAACATGAGAAAAAAACAGCATGAGATTTAGTGAATATATATATAATGTATTTATATATGTGTTGTACGGAATATTTTGCCAAGAATGAAAGTACCTTCGACTACGAATTTTATTATTACACTTGGCTCACGCGATGAGAATAACGACCTCGTGCCTATTACGAAGCTTATGGCGGACGTGGTTCCTGAGTGAGACCCTAAAGCATTGATCGCGTGGAAGATGTCTGTTTTCCCTCAGATGGGTATAAGCCCGGCTTTGGTAGTGACGACGAGGCGGAGGTGGCGACCTTGGATAACAACTCTACTAGTGGGACGAGGTCCCTGAGGCTTATACTAATCGTGATTAATGACACTCTCGTCCAGACAAGGAAGATGAAGTACTCATCTTAAAGGTCCCCCTCCAGATGCTATCATGGCAGATTCTCTTTACTTATATTTCATCTAACATTCATCACGAAAAATAACAACGGGCGTTAGCACGTGTGTCACACCCCCAAAATCCACACGCGGAGTATCACCGCTTGGAGGCATGACTGACCAGGATCCTAACCACCAATCATATTGAACATGTAATATATAGCGGAAGCATTTAATTAACCCAAACAATAGTATGTATGTTTTATCATAAGTGTTGAATTATCATTCACGATCCTTTGCCCACAACGACCTGCTCCTCCCTGTGCAAGCTCCATAATGTACCTAAGGTCCTGCAAGGCATGCAGCAGAGAGTCAACAACTAGTTGAGCGAGTTCACAGAAAGTAAGTTCAGTAATAGAAATGGTATAGCAAGCATCGCGTTCGTTCATCTAATCATGCCTTGTTTTAGTTCGTTCATTGTTCATGTATAGTATTGGTTCGTATCGCGGGCCATTTCGGCATGTATGCGAAGATTAAAGAAAGTTCTCAAGTATTCTAGACTAAGTATATTTGTATCGCGGCCACCCTGGCATGTGTGCGAAGTTTTAGTATATAGTTCGCGACCTTTCCAAGGCATGTGTGCGAAGATCAGTCATAATATCGCAGCCAACCCCTGGCGTGTGTGCGAAGATCAGTTCAAGTAGGTATACTAGTCTAGCTGTATCTCATCCTTTACCACCCTCACCCTGAGGACTCATATCATTATGTTCCGTTAACTAAGTATGTACGTAAAATCATCCAATCCCATTCCCACCCTGGGAACCCCATGCCTTGGCTGTGTGAACTCACCTTGGGTTGCTCGGCAGATACACAAGAAGTACAGGTAGCAAGTAATTGGTCACTCACGTCCTATCATAGTATTTAATCAAGTCAGGTTTGTGCAAAGCACGTATGTTACCAACACGTATTGATCATGGCAGTGTACACGTATTTCATAGCAGTCCAATAACAATCAGCCCAATATTAATCGTCCCAACATACCCCGGCCCAAACAGATAAGCAGTTCAAAAGCATAACAGTCAACAGTGTAGGCCCAATAGTGCAAAGGTGGTCTCGAGTCGCAACCGGCGATCTCGAGTCGCAACTGGGTTATAAGTCGCAACCGCTGGTTGCGAGTCGCAATGACTGGTCTCGGCTCGTCATGGTTCGGTTACGAGTCGCAACGGGACTCGCAACCATGGTCTCGGTTTGGCATGGTCTGGTTACGAGTCGAAATCATGACTCGCAACCATGATTCCGGCTGATGCTGATGGGGTCTCGACTCGCAACTGGAGGTGCCGAGTCGTAACCGTGTGTGCTGTCAATTTTGTAACAAGTTTCCAAGTTTCATGCAATCATACATAATCAATTATCAGTTTCCAACTAACATCCCGTAATATCAGCAATTAGATCAAACAGTTTCGGAAAACAGATCAATTAACATAATTTCCAACTTTTAGTTTAGCATGCAAACAGTCAGTTGTCCATCGGTTTTCTCATGAACCCTAATCAGATCAAAGCATGAACAATATTTGATTACCAATAACAAAATCGATCACATCAATTCGGAACCCTGTTCGGCCGATCAACAAAACTAAATCAAACATCTCTAATCGTTCCAGCCTAAGCATGTGATTAACAAACATCTTATTATCACCGATTGCATGAACCCTAGCCGGATTAGTCCTAGTTTATTAGCTAACATAAAACACACAAGTCCGGTCGATTAACAGGTAAGTCCGGCCGGTTAACATTAAACATAACACAGCCAATACCATTAGCCGATTAACAACAATATTCGATTACAACATTCAGCCAATTATAACCATGTCCGATCCAATTATTATACTATCCGAATCAATCACAGAATCAATATAACACAATTAAACACTAACCGATTTCAAGTAAAGAGGTGACGATCGGGAAACAAGGGTCTTCGAGTTCGGCCGGTCTTCGATTCGCGAATGAGAGGAAGAGAAAAAGCTAGGTTTCTTGTGTGTTAGGATTTGCAACAAGTGAGGAAACAACCCCCAAGGGTGATTATTTGTTTGCGTAGAGGGGAAGTGGGCCGGCCCATCCGCTCGGGCTGCCCTTGGGCCGTGCGTACAAGGTGTAAAGCCCAATGGCTTTGTGCGATTGGATTTGGTGTGTGGTTCGGGTCCGGTTTCATTAACATACATACACATTATATACACAACACAAGTAGCACGTAATAACATAGCATTCATTTAAATCATAGCACGTAATCATAACACGTTCTCGTACGTTGTACAAAGTAGGTCTAAGGTTCGAGTTGTCACATTATCCCCAACTAATTGGAAATTTCGTCCCGAAATTTGGTATGCACTCACTGAGGAAGCTAGGTAAGTTCAATAGTTCACTGGTTTTCCCTGGGGTGTCACATCCTCCCCCCGTTGATCTGGAATTTCGTCCCGAAATTCCGAAGTAGTAGCTTCAACCTCAGTAGTGGTAGCATTGGTTTCGAATAACTGGGGGTACTTTTCTGTCATCCTGTCTTCGCGTTCCCAGGTGTACTTTGGGCCACGTTGGAGTTCCAACGAACTCGAACAAGAGGGATTCTCTTGTGTTTGAGGACCTTCACATCCCGGTCCGTGATTTCTACTGGTTTCCCGACGAACTGCAACCGCTCGTCGATAGTTCGATACCTGAAAGACATTGTGAACTGCCCCGAGTTCAGCTGGTAAGTTCAATCTATAGGCTACCCTGCCTGTACGTTCTATGATCCCGAATGGTCCCCGACCTGATATTCCAATGGCTTTCTACGCTCGTCCGCGTAGGCTTTCTGACGGTCGCGTGCTGCCGCCATGCGTTGTCGTATCTGTGCAATCTTTTTCCGTGGCGTCCATAAAATCTCTGGACCCGTAATCTGACTATCCCCCACCTCTGCCCAACAGAGAGGTGACCGGCATTTACGCCCGTACAATGCCTCGAATGGAGCGGCTTGTATGCTACTGTGCTCATGTTTAATCGTGAGTCGAATGGTTTGTGCATTGCTTGCCAAAGTTCTGACGTGAATCGTGCATCGCGATCCGAAATGATGGACGTGGGCACCCCGTGCCTCGAAACAATCTTCTTTAAGATAGATGTCTGCGAGAGTGGAGGACTTGTCCGTTTCCTTAATCGGTAGGAAGTGTGCAGACTTGGTGAGTCGATCCACGATCACCCATATGGTATCGTTCCCATGCTGGGATCGAGGTAGGCCTGTAACGAAATCCATGGAAATTTCTTCCCATTTCCACTGAGGTATCTTAAGCTGCTGAAGTAGGCCCGTTGGTTTCTGATATTCAACCTTGACTCTTGCACAGGTCAAGCGTTTTCCAACGTACGTAGCGATGTGGGCCTTCCTGCTAGGCCACCAATAAGTAGTGCTGATGTCGTAGTATGTTTTATCCGACCCTGGATGTACTGAGTAGTGAGACTTGTGAGCTTCATCCATCACAAGTTCGCGTAGACTGCCATGAAGTGGGACCCAAATACGCCCCGTTACATAGTAGGCGCCGTCTGCCTTCTGTCCTAATCGTTGTCGTGAGTCGTGTAAGGCTCCAGCCTTGACGTTTTCGGGCTTCAATGCTTCTACCTGAGTAATTCGTACCTGTGCTGGCAGGCTAGTCTGGATCGTAAGCTGTAGCGCTCGCACGCGCTGAGGTAGAGTGTCCTTCCGACTGAGGGCGTCTGCCACAACATTGGCCTTGCCTGGATGATACTTGATGGCGCATTCGTAGTCGCTAAGTAGTTCAACCCATCGTCATTGACGCATGTTCAAATCCTTCTGCCTAAGGATATGCTCGAGACTCCTGTGAGCGGTGTAAGTCGTGCACCTAGTACCGTACAGGTAGTGTTTCCATATCTTAAGCGCGAAAAACAATAGCTCCCAGCTCTAAATCGTGCGTCGTGTAGTTGCGTTCATGAATCTTAAGTTGACGTGAAGCGAAAACGATAACCTTGTCGCGCTGAAAAGCAGTCTCCTGGGGCTCTCCCAGCAATAGGTGACACCCTTCTGTGTCAATAGCGTAAGTGGCTGAGCAATCTTCGAGAAATCCTTGGTAAACCGTCTGTAGTTCGTGGTGCAGGCCAGTTTCTGGTTGAGTCTACCTCGGATGGATCGACACGGATCCCATCCTTGTTCACTACGTGGCCTAAGAAGTGGACTTCACGAATACTATGACGAACTTGTCTAAGTAGGGTTTGCACACCCTGTTCATAAGGTCCTTAAATACGGCAGGAGCGTTCAAATAATATCAACCCATCCATCATATCAAACATAAAGTATAGTAATTAAAATAGTCCATAAAACCCAATACGATTCATGTTCAAACCAAACTTTGTTTGAGTAACAGAGACATAATAAAGAAAATCCCAAAACGAGTTATAAGTTCAAACAGCGTCTCCTTGTCCTAGCATGAAAGCTCGACCCCTTGCCTCGTTGCCATTGTTGTTGTTGTTGTTCCCATTGCCCTGGTTATTGTTGTTGTTCTGATTCTGGTTCAACTGTGGGCAATCGCGCTTGTAATGACCTTCTGCCCCACACTGGAAACATCCCCGATTTCCACGCTGTGGCTGCTGCTGCTGCTGTGGGTTCTGAGGAACTGGTGGTGGAAGTTGCTGGTCCTGGTTTGCAGGTCGTGAGCTCCTGCAATCTTTGGCTTGATGCCCAATCTTGAGACATCTCTGGCAACGTTCCTTGCGACACCTTCCACTGTGGTGCTTGTTACACTTGTTGCATAGTGGGTGTACTCCCCTGTATCCACCCTGCTCCTGACTGCCAGATGATTGCTGACTCGGATTCTGGTAGTCATTCGTCCTGCGCTGCTGTGCTTGAGACTGTTCGGAATCCCCATCCCATTTCCGTTTGTTGTCGCTGGGTGTAGCAGTAGTAGCAGCTGAAGTGACTGTAGCAGTAGCGTTGACACGCTTAGGCAGTTTATTCTGATCCACTGCCTGGTCGGTGATGCGATGAGCGAGGCGTTGGATTTCCTGGATGTTTTCGAGGTTAGCCGACGTCACGTGGCTCTGAATCTCTGGCGCCAAACCCTTGAGATACAACTCAATGCGCTTGTATGGAGGGTCCACCATAGTAGGACACAGAACTGCCAGCTCGTTTGACCGTTTCGTATACGCTTCGATCTCTGACCCAATCATTTTCAGGTTATACAGCTCGTCTTCCAGCTTGTGAATGTCTTCACGCGTGCAATACTCACGCTTGATGAGTTCCTTAAAATCGTTCCATGGGGTGGCGTTCGCAGCTGCCAACCCTAAGATTTGAACTTGGGCGTTCCACCAAGTCAGTGCTATTCCTTCCAAGGTGCCGGTGGCAAACTTGACCTTGCGAGCCTCAGGGCACTCGCACATTTCGAATACGGATTCTAGCTTCTCAAACCAGTGGAGGAGTCCCACTGCCCCCTCTGTGCCGCTGAAGGAATTTGGACGACAGTCCATGAAGTTCTTAAAGGTGCAAACTTGCTGCGCTGGTTGACCTGCTTGAGCAGCTGCAAGTGCCGCAGCAACTTGAGCTTGAACGAGAGCCTCTAGCTGGGCTTGAGTCATGTTGATTCGTCCAGACATGATCTTCATAGTAAAAGTAATGTAAATAAGAGTGGCTCGCGAGTAGGGCGATGACAGAAAAGTATGGGCATATAGGTGTTCTCATGTAATCAAAGCATGTGTATCTAAACGTAATGCGAGCAAAGTTCTAAGCAGTTCTAGCAAACAGGCAATAGCATAAACCTTATTACCTAAGATGTCGAGTCTTGCACGTGGAGCGAAGCGTCGTTGTGGATCGTTGAGAGCACTGTTCTGGTTATAGTCTGGTTTTAATAAAAACGTTTTCCCACATTAAAACCTAGTTCTCTATAACCAATGGCTCTGATACCAATCTGTCACACCCCCAAAATCCACACGCGGAGTATCACCGCTTGGAGGCATGACTGACCAGGATCCTAACCACCAATCATATTGAACATGTAATATATAGCGGAAGCATTTAATTAACCCAAACAATAGTATGTATGTTTTATCATAAGTGTTGAATTATCATTCACGATCCTTTGCCCACAACGACCTGCTCCTCCCTGTGCAAGCTCCATAATGTACCTAAGGTCCTGCAAGGCATGCAGCAGAGAGTCAACAACTAGTTGAGCGAGTTCACAGAAAGTAAGTTCAGTAATAGAAATGGTATAGCAAGCATCGCGTTCGTTCATCTAATCATGCCTTGTTTTAGTTCGTTCATTGTTCATGTATAGTATTGGTTCGTATCGCGGGCCATTTCGGCATGTATGCGAAGATTAAAGAAAGTTCTCAAGTATTCTAGACTATGTATATTTGTATCGCGGCCACCCTGGCATGTGTGCGAAGTTTTAGTATATAGTTCGCGACCTTTCCAAGGCATGTGTGCGAAGATCAGTCATAATATCGCAGCCAACCCCTGGCGTGTGTGCGAAGATCAGTTCAAGTAGGTATACTAGTCTAGCTGTATCTCATCCTTTACCACCCTCACCCTGAGGACTCATATCATTATGTTCCGTTAACTAAGTATGTACGTAAAATCATCCAATCCCATTCCCACCCTGGGAACCCCATGCCTTGGCTGTGTGAACTCACCTTGGGTTGCTCGGCAGATACACAAGAAGTACAGGTAGCAAGTAATTGGTCACTCACGTCCTATCATAGTATTTAATCAAGTCAGGTTTGTGCAAAGCACGTATGTTACCAACACGTATTGATCATGGCAGTGTACACGTATTTCATAGCAGTCCAATAACAATCAGCCCAATATTAACCGTCCCAACATACCCCGGCCCAAACAGATAAGCAGTTCAAAAGCATAACAGTCAACAGTGTAGGCCCAATAGTGCAAAGGTGGTCTCGAGTCGCAACCGGCGATCTCGAGTCGCAACTGGGTTATAAGTCGCAACCGCTGGTTGCGAGTCGCAATGACTGGTCTCGGCTCGTCATGGTTCGGTTACGAGTCGCAACGGGACTCGCAACCATGGTCTCGGTTTGGCATGGTCTGGTTACGAGTCGAAATCATGACTCGCAACCATGATTCCGGCTGATGCTGATGGGGTCTCGACTCGCAACTGGAGGTGCCGAGTCGTAACCGTGTGTGCTGTCAATTTTGTAACAAGTTTCCAAGTTTCATGCAATCATACATAATCAATTATCAGTTTCCAACTAACATCCCGTAATATCAGCAATTAGATCAAACAGTTTCGGAAAACAGATCAATTAACATAATTTCCAACTTTTAGTTTAGCATGCAAACAGTCAGTTGTCCATCGGTTTTCTCATGAACCCTAATCAGATCAAAGCATGAACAATATTTGATTACCAATAACAAAATCGATCACATCAATTCGGAACCCTGTTCGGCCGATCAACAAAACTAAATCAAACATCTCTAATCGTTCCAGCCTAAGCATGTGATTAACAAACATCTTATTATCACCGATTGCATGAACCCTAGCCGGATTAGTCCTAGTTTATTAGCTAACATAAAACACACAAGTCCGGTCGATTAACAGGTAAGTCCGGCCGGTTAACATTAAACATAACACAGCCAATACCATTAGCCGATTAACAACAATATTCGATTACAACATTCAGCCAATTATAACCATGTCCGATCCAATTATTATACTATCCGAATCAATCACAGAATCAATATAACACAATTAAACACTAACCGATTTCAAGTAAAGAGGTGACGATCGGGAAACAAGGGTCTTCGAGTTCGGCCGGTCTTCGATTCGCGAATGAGAGGAAGAGAAAAAGCTAGGTTTCTTGTGTGTTAGGATTTGCAACAAGTGAGGAAACAACCCCCAAGGGTGATTATTTGTTTGCGTAGAGGGGAAGTGGGCCGGCCCATCCGCTCGGGCTGCCCTTGGGCCGTGCGTACAAGGTGTAAAGCCCAATGGCTTTGTGCGATTGGATTTGGTGTGTGGTTCGGGTCCGGTTTCATTAACATACATACACATTATATACACAACACAAGTAGCACGTAATAACATAGCATTCATTTAAATCATAGCACGTAATCATAACACGTTCTCGTACGTTGCACAAAGTAGGTCTAAGGTTCGAGTTGTCACAACGTGGACCATCACGAAGGTCCCTTCTATGTTGAAGGTATAAAGACAATAATGTCCTCTCTCTGACTGGTCGTCTACTTGAACGAGAGAATGCAAGGGTGACCATGCAAGACAATTTATTATTACGGGGGCCCACGTAATAACAACTTGAAGTGCATGGGGAATCCTGGTGGGCTCTGCGGGTCAAGCTAGCGATCACTGTCCATTCGAAATTCATAAGTTGTTCAAGTTTCTATGTAGTAGAACACTAACCGGAATTGTGACACCTGAGCAAAATCCGCAATGACCTTGACCTCCTCATTTCACCCCTTTGTGCTTGCTTGTCAAATATCGGGACGAAATTTCTTTCAAGTTGGGGATGATGTGACAACCCGACTTCCAAGGTTAGTGTCGTTTACCTTAACAATTCCAAGATCCTCATTGTTTTCCTCACTTCATGCATTATTTGATTTGGGCATGTTAAATGTCATGTGTTAACTTTAAACGGAAGTGATGACTGATTTCGTTATGGGCCACGAGTAAATTGGGCCACATCCTTCTTAGTTACATGCTACCTTAGGCCGATATTTACACACACACTCGAGGAATTGAATAGTTACGCTTGGGCATGTTTGGGCCACAACTAAATTATAATTTGGGCCAGTCCCTTTTATCAGCATGCAGGCCGGTCCCTTTAATCTATATATTGGCAAGTAGATGACTTATGTAGTAGTAATCATCTCAAACCCTAAACTCCCTCTCAAGACTGCATACGGCAACAGGAGACTCCCCTCCATCGTGATATCATTCTAGTGGATCAAGGGTGCTAGGTTAGTGATATTTTGTGGAATTTATATTGTTTAATTGCTGGTTTTTTTTTATATACATGAACTTGATAACAGTTGGCATGGGTATATGTGTTGTTAGCATGACTTTCTTGTGGATAATTTTCATAATGGTTCAACAAGTAAATCTTCACGTGATTTCATGGTTAATTGCGGTCCACTAGCATTAGGATGAAGAGCACAGTGGTCGGCCATTATACGTAAATTTCCGATTATAAAAATGATGTTATGTTGATTATGCTAGCATTGAATGATCATTAATATATATATACCACTCACCATATAAATCATATGTTTGAATAATAGGGTATATGTATGAATTACCATGCTAATTTTAGGGTAACTGACATGTGGAAACTGTTATTGAAACTTGATTGATAACATGTGGTGTTTGATTAGAATGTAATATGTCTCGCCTACTGGATGGATCGAAAGGATAATAGGCCGCATGTTAATTGGTGCATTGTGCTGTATAATTAGTGAATGTGTGTGGAACGAAATCTATATGATCCGAATGATTGGTCGGGCCGTACAATTGGTTGGGTAATCGGTAATTGTTAAGTGGCTGGTACAATTGCTGGGCCATCGTTATTAGGGTGGGCCGTATGGACTACGTGGCTAGTAGTAGTGATGACCTTATGTTGATCGGTTGTTGGACTGGTTGGCTTGGGAGTTACGGACTGGGCCGGGTACAAATTCTGCAATGGGCTGTTTGGCAGTGATGTTGGATCACGAAACTATATGATTTGAATGCAAATTGTGTGCTATGTTGAATGGTACTGTAAATACACTATGATTAATGTGCTTGTATGACTACGTGACATTACATGTTTTGTTATTTACTGGTCGAACAATACATGTGAATAGGTACGCGGATTGTGAAATCATGTCGCTAACTATCTTTGTTAACCTCGCTAGGATGTGATTGGTTAATTGTTAAACAAACACCTCTAACCAAACCGAGCAAAACCAAGGTGAGTTCACTACATTCGAGCATGCGTCCCAGTGGTTGGGGACAGTCAGTGGGTATTCCATGGGGGGAATGAGTCATTGGGTAAAAACGAGTATATTGGTTAATGATCTCACCTATCATCATTTGTAAGTCCCTCATCGGGTATTAGTTAGTAGCGCTACTTAGGTTTGGCACCCTCACCCCGTGCCTGTAGAGGACGGAGGTGAACTAATGACCCAGTCTGGCCCAGTACTAGATAGGAGTACGTGGGAAGGGCAGTCATGTATTTCAGGAGCCGTCCGTGTTTGGAAATGAGATATTAACAATATTACTTGCATTGGGTATTGAACTATTTTATATACAACGGGTAATAAACATTTTCTAAAACTGTGAACTCGCCAGCTTTGTGTGATACACGTGTTACATGCTCGCAGGTCGTTAGGTATCTTGGAATTGGGAGGCTTGCTATCTGGGAGTGCTGGAGTGGTCATGGATCGAGGCTCATGGATTGAAATACATTTAATACATTGGTTTTAAGCGTTATTACGAAACAATTGTTAAACGACTTATTACATGCTTCCGCTACACAACTTTTGAGAATTAATATTATGTTGACAACTTATTTTGGTAAAATAGTGTCATGACTTATTTAAATATTAATCACATTGGTTCAATGTGATTGGTGGCTCGAACTCTGATGCGTGACACGCCTCGCGGAGTTTCCGCAGGTGAAATTTTGGGGGTGTTACAGTTGGTATCAGAGCCACTGGTTATAGTGAACTAGGTTTTAAAACGTTTTGTAAAACCAGACTATAACCGAACAACTTCGAACCTCGATCATGACACTCAGCTCCAGATTGCAAGGTTCGTCTCTCTCTCACTTTATACATTACTTGCTTAGCAGTCACACACCCTCAACATATATGAACTGAAACAATTAGCACCATAGTGACTTGATAGCGTGACACCACACATCGACTCATGCGAACCATAGACCTGTAATATCATCTGTTGTGTTGTTTGAACGGGGGGAAACTTCGAACGCAAGCTAAGAGGCTCTGAGATGAACATGCAAATCGCCTTATTATTATGGGTGCACACTTAATAATAACGCGGGGTGCATGCAAGTCCCAGTGAGTCTTATCGAGCGTGAGGAGGGTTCTGCCCTACTATGTGTGAACTTGGTAGTACGTAAATATCAGTATGATACTGGACTCTCATCTCGTTTCGACTTCTAAACCGGTTTACTCCCAACTATAGAAACATGAGTGGACGAGGACACGGGCGTGGCAACATCATCAGGACTCAGGCTGAGTTGACTGACCTAATCAACAACCGCGTGGCTAAGACTTTAGCAGCCTATCAAGCTGGTACGGAATGTACCGAGTATTCTTACCCTCATATTGTGTACACGGCTTTCACTTCTACAATGTGAGTCCCAGTGAGGCTTAACAAGTGAAACAGGAGTTCCACTATGTTATTTGATTAATGTGACACACAACAGCCTATAGGAGGCATAGCAGTGAGTGACTCTTACATGAACACAAACTTTTTGAAACACGAACTTTTCACTTCTCATCAAACATTTACGAACCTCGATGTTAACAAACATTGCCTGAACACTCATCAGAACGCCTAGCAAACTGTGTAGAATGCTAGGTGCTTGTGCGAACGTCCCTGAGTTGGATGTGGTAGCGTCGAATGAATGGTTATTACCTTCCTCACTTATCTTCATTTGTTTGGACCCAACACACCAACGCTCTAAACCTCGGAGTGCGATCACTTTTGCAACACTCTTGAAACACACTGGGAATAATTCGAATCGCTTGCTGGAATGATGGACAAAAGGATGAGTGTAGTATCCTACCGACTTCAGTATTCGGACGACCCCGATTACCAGCAACGAACACCAGCGAACTGACTTCAATCTGAGTTTTTAACACTAGACAGCGACTCGTGGGGGTCAACTATTACAAACCAATCTGGACTTTAGCAATGACAACAGATCTTAGTGTGGGATGTGTAAATTCCAACACAACGAGTAGTACCTTGGAACTCGGTACGAAGTGTGAAGAGAGGGACATTGTGGTGAAAGAACGTGGCGTTCGGCTTCAAGCACTAACATTGGAGCAACAGTATTCGTGACACCCAGATACTTGTAATAGCAGCCTACTGTAAGGGAAATGAAGGTGCCTTCGGCATGCACTGGACGTTGGTAATTCAAAACGACCACAACCAAGGGAGCGATGACGGTACAGGAGGAATCCGCGTGATTGTAACAATTACACCGGTAGGGGTGCTCACGGAAGGGAAGTTAGGATTGATGTGAGCAACGATAGGACAATAACAACATGGTGGGTTGGATGAGTAGAACATCGCTTCGCCCTAATTCTGTTTAACCCTGATGATTCGCAAAACCAAACATGTTATGGAACCGGCTGATGGCAAGTCACTGCGACCTCATATGTTAGTTGAGACACAAACTCGACCCTACGGGAGACAGGCATGCGACACCGGTCTCACTCCTACTATCCTGGGTGGTTACGAGATAGTAGTCAGTAATGGTTCATTAACTAGACAAATCACTCAGACGCACCCTGTGTGAAGAAATTTAGCGTCACTTTATGCATTGAAGTACCGGAGTAGTGAGAAGATTTGCATCGTGTCGGTAATGACAGCCCAGAAAGCGTCTGTGAAGGTATGACCTCACTGTAGTAGCAACTAACTCTAATAATCAGACAAAGGGCGATAAGAACGAGGATCTATCAATTGTCGTGACTAATCTCAATGTACAACTCGAAGAACTTTTAGACATATCACCACAACTATTAGTCAGAAACTCGTTGATCTCACGATCAGAGGAAGCTCCGAATACTCGTACTCTTACTGTCTTGCATCAGGATGGGTGCAAGAGCAGTATAAGCCACTATGAGGACTGTTCGGCAAGGAGGTCGTCAGACCTAGTCTTCGCGTTGGAAAGCCCCAGATATATCCGGAAAGATGAGCCTTTTGGTGTGTGTACTGATTATCGGGAACTCATCAAGGTGACAGTCAAGGGACCGTTTTCTATGACCGTGTATTGACGACCCATCGACTAGTTGTAAGGAACGAGCTTTATCAGATGAAAGTCCAGGGGGAAAAGATTATTAAAGCGACACATCCGACGCAATTCAGCCATGCGACTTTGTACCCCATGACCTTTGGGGTGGTCATCCCACCCGCAGCTTTACGTATCATGTGAACCAACCATGTTATTCGATGACTTTCCGAATCTTTTCCAAGAGAGAAGAACATCACAGACATTCTTGCATTTTATTAAAAGAACCCTGAGGGAGGAGCCATACCGCACGAGGTCTCGATCAATGTAACTTCTGGATTCGAGAGGTGTCTTTGGTGGGTCATATCATCAAGGAAGCAGGGATGCACGTGGATCTCGCTAAGACCCGTTTTGGTTGGAAACTGATCGACACTGAAGAATTCCCCGAGGCTACAACGATTACCTGGTCCCACTTGATGTTACCGCAGATGAATCGTAAGGATTCCGAAAACCACCAAAACTTAGACCTCTCTAGTACAGCCAAGTGATGTGATTGCAAAAGACAGAACAGGAGGACGCCTTTCCAACTTTCGAATCTTAACCCTGCAAGACGCTGAGCATCGTTTTACCCGAGGGTGTGGGTAATACAGTGGTATATCATCATGTTTGAGTCGGAGTCCCAGATACACGCCGACGTAACACAAGAAAGTGACGACTTACGTAATGAAGTCACGAAGAAGAACAGCACGACACACAACCAGTGGTAGAAATCGTGGCCTTTGGATTCACTTGGAGGCATTACTTGGGCGGTACCGAACGCGTTACTTAGACCGATCACAAGGGCCTCCCGTGTACCCTGGCCACGAAAGAAGCTTTATCAGTTGATGAGAACGCTGGATGGAACTTTTGGATGAATACGACCGTGAGACCTGAACGTGCACGACCTTGCAGTTCACTATCCACTCTGACACACTTGACCAGACTCACCTTGTTCGAAGTGAAGACCTGTTGGAAGAGAATTCACAAGATGGGTTCATGCAAGGCATGAAGAAGCAACTATTGGTAAGGCAGACGCTATTCGCTATCTCATGGAACAAATGTGGATTCCACTATACAGCAACCATATGGAACTCATACTGAGCGAAGTACACCAACTCCGATGTTCCAGTAGTTTGGACTTGATAGCAGATGTTAGGATTTTAAGTCTCGTATGAATAACCGGGCATGAAGGCCCCATAACACTACATATGAACGATGTTGGACATGTGCGAAAGTCAAGGTGGAACACCGGAAACCTACTTGTTTGACAGTAACCAGAAACACCCAGATGGAAACGAGAACGAACACCATAAAATTGTCATTGGTTTACTTAAAACTCAGAACGGAACCGATATCACCTGGTGATCGTATATTGCCTCACGAAACCAGCACACTCTCTTACAATCAAGAAAACTAGCGAGTCTTCACAAGCAGTGGATGTTCTTCGTGCATGAGGTGCCAACTTCTGTTACTTCTGATATTGGAGCCATACCTGATTTATGACAGGCAATACACGATATCCTCGGCTTACGTATAGGCATGGACATTTCGTATCACCGTGGGGCAAACGATCAGAGTAAACGAACCATCTTTGCACACGAGGACATGCTGTGAGCATGTGTAGGGTTAACTGTGGTAGAACTGGAAGGACGCTTACCTTTGGGTGAGTTCTACAGCAGCAGTTACCGTATTAGTATGCATATAGCCTTGGTTGAGGCATCGCTTGGACAGTAACGCTAATCTCCTTGTTGAATTAAGGTGGGTGATAACCTAATCGCAAAACCAGGATTTGAGCTCAAAACTCTTGAACTCTGGGAAATTGTTTGATGGCAACGCGTAACTGTTAGGGAAAATGATAAGCATAAGAAACTCTGGGAGTTCGTTGTGGACGAACGTGTCATAACCGAAAGTATCACCCTAGGAGGGTGCGGTACGCTATAGTAAACATGGTAATTTTAGCTTTCGACGCGTGGGAACATTCGAACTACTAGAATGAAACAGTGGCATGGCTCACAAACCCGGACTAATTGATGGAGTGGGATAACTGTTATAATGGTATGTACGCCATGGATATAAGACTATGTTGTCTGATGAAACCCTTATGATACCCTTGTCGGAGTCTGAAGTCATCAGAACAGTTGTATTTATCAGGGAACCTATCGAAAACACGGACTAAGGAGTCAAGGTTCGCTAGCATAAGTTGTACGACAATTGTGTGGATTTGTTAAACTTCAATACGTGGACTGGAGGTTACATAGGAATGTAAGAATCTGTTGAAACTTTAATATCCTTAATGGTTCAAGAGGTTGAACCAACCATGGTTATCACTGGTGAATTTCGGGACGAAATTCCTCTTCAAGTTGGGGATGATGTGACACCTGAGCAAAATCCGCAATGACCTTGACCTCCTCATTTCACCCCTTTGTGCTTGCTTGTCAAATTTCGGGACGAAATTTCTTTCAAGTTGGGGATGATGTGACAACCCGACTTCCAAGGTTAGTGTCGTTTACCTTAACAATTCCAAGATCCTCATTGTTTTCCTCACTTCATGCATTATTTGATTTGGGCATGTTAAATGTCATGTGTTAACTTTAAACGGAAGTGATGACTGATTTCGTTATGGGCCACGAGTAAATTGGGCCACATCCTTCTTAGTTACATGCTACCTTAGGCCGATATTTACACACACACTCGAGGAATTGAATAGTTACGCTTGGGCATGTTTGGGCCACAACTAAATTATAATTTGGGCCAGTCCCTTTTATCAGCATGCAGGCCGGTCCCTTTAATCTATATATTGGCAAGTAGATGACTTATGTAGTAGTAATCATCTCAAACCCTAAACTCCCTCTCAAGACTGCATACGGCAACAGGAGACTCCCCTCCATCGTGATATCATTCTAGTGGATCAAGGGTGCTAGGTTAGTGATATTTTGTGGAATTTATATTGTTTAATTGCTGGTTTTTTTTTATATACATGAACTTGATAACAGTTGGCATGGGTATATGTGTTGTTAGCATGACTTTCTTGTGGATAATTTTCATAATGGTTCAACAAGTAAATCTTCACGTGATTTCATGGTTAATTGCGGTCCACTAGCATTAGGATGAAGAGCACAGTGGTCGGCCATTATACGTAAATTTCCGATTATAAAAATGATGTTATGTTGATTATGCTAGCATTGAATGATCATTAATATATATATACCACTCACCATATAAATCATATGTTTGAATAATAGGGTATATGTATGAATTACCATGCTAATTTTAGGGTAACTGACATGTGGAAACTGTTATTGAAACTTGATTGATAACATGTGGTGTTTGATTAGAATGTAATATGTCTCGCCTACTGGATGGATCGAAAGGATAATAGGCCGCATGTTAATTGGTGCATTGTGCTGTATAATTAGTGAATGTGTGTGGAACGAAATCTATATGATCCGAATGATTGGTCGGGCCGTACAATTGGTTGGGTAATCGGTAATTGTTAAGTGGCTGGTACAATTGCTGGGCCATCGTTATTAGGGTGGGCCGTATGGACTACGTGGCTAGTAGTTGTGATGACCTTATGTTGATCGGTTGTTGGACTGGTTGGCTTGGGAGTTACGGACTGGGCCGGGTACAAATTCTGCAATGGGCTGTTTGGCAGTGATGTTGGATCACGAAACTATATGATTTGAATGCAAATTGTGTGCTATGTTGAATGGTACTGTAAATACACTATGATTAATGTGCTTGTATGACTACGTGACATTACATGTTTTGTTATTTACTGGTCGAACAATACATGTGAATAGGTACGCGGATTGTGAAATCATGTCGCTAACTATCTTTGTTAACCTCGCTAGGATGTGATTAGTTAATTGTTAAACAAACACTTCTAACCAAACCGAGCAAAACCAAGGTGAGTTCACTACATTCGAGCATGCGTCCCAGTGGTTGGGGACAGTCAGTGGGTATTCCATGGGGGGAATGAGTCATTGGGTAAAAACGAGTATATTGGTTAATGATCTCACCTATCATCATTTGTAAGTCCCTCATCGGGTATTAGTTAGTAGCGCTACTTAGGTTTGGCACCCTCACCCCGTGCCTGTAGAGGACGGAGGTGAACTAATGACCCAGTTTGGCCCAGTACTAGATAGGAGTACGTGGGAAGGGCAGTCATGTATTTCAGGAGCCGTCCGTGTTTGGAAATGAGATATTAACAATATTACTTGCATTGGGTATTGAACTATTTTATATACAACGGGTAATAAACATTTTCTAAAACTGTGAACTCGCCAGCTTTGTCTGATACACGTGTTACATGCTCGCAGGTCGTTAGGTATCTTGGAATTGGGAGGCTTGCTATCTGGGAGTGCTGGAGTGGTCATGGATCGAGGCTCATGGATTGAAATACATTTAATACATTGGTTTTAAGCGTTATTACGAAACAATTGTTAAACGACTTATTACATGCTTCCGCTACACAACTTTTGAGAATTAATATTATGTTGACAACTTATTTTGGTAAAATAGTGTCATGACTTATTTAAATATTAATCACATTGGTTCAATGTGATTGGTGGCTCGAACTCTGATGCGTGACACGCCTCGCGGAGTTTCCGCAGGTGAAATTTTGGGGGTGTTACAGGAATGGTTACTATAACACTCTACGATACAGGAAGACTACACGTATTGTTTGCACTTAACATTCGATCTATAACACAAGTCGTCTGAGACTAGTCATTGAAAGCAAACAAAACTTGTTAGCCACTCATGGAGGATTTTTCCTCAACATTCTCGAAATTCTTGTACATAGGCTGGTTCTTTGGTGTCTATGGCACCTTACCTTGTCTTAGTTATCGGAGATGATTACATTAAACTTTGTCGATTGATATTTGTCTTATTCCAAGGGATACTATGGCTTGAGCCAAGCTACAACCCCTTCATTGTATTATTCGACATCTATGGAAATTATAACAATTTTGTCGAAGCTCGTGGAGCTCAAGGAGTATCAACGTATTCGTCACACGGGCTAGTGCGGCGAAGGATTTTTCCTACTTTGGGCGATCAAGATCCAGGAAGTATGGGATACACGTTGTAAAAATTGGAGACGACCGTTTGGTTTCTCCTCCTCAACGAATTACTTCTTTTCCCATTTAGCCACATGGCTAATACACTCAAGAGGTACTATGCATTTTGTAATGCATTTATTCATGAATATCATTGTTCAAACATACCGGGGCAACGCTGTCTTGAGGTTACCATGACCAAGCACATTCTTAATTCTTAAGCGCATGATAGGTTATATCTGTCCAAATAAAAGCCTAGACCCAAAGATACTATGCATCGGAAACAACGTGGCGTCGACAAGAAAATCTACGCCTAGAAGAGGGTCAGTTAATCAGCGCCCTATTATTAAAGTTGAACTAGAGGTCATATGGAACAACATGAGGTTGTCGAGTCGACACTAGTGATGGTACTGATGGTACCGGTAGTTCAAGTGGTTTAAATCCCGATGGGACGAGAATGAGTGGCAATGCCACACTTGGAGATGCAATCACATCAGATTTTAATCCTAAGGATTTTCCGGATTATAAGCCGCGAGACCTCATTGATACGGAAGGTGCGCTGAGTTATATCTGCTAGATAAAGACAAGGAAGCCAGTTAACCTTGCTAATAAATGTACTCCTAAGTAAACGTTTTGGTAAACGAATAGCCATCTGTTGAATGAGGCGTTAACTTGGTGGAATCTCCAAGTGCAAACTATATGGATTAATACAACAAAGAGGTTATTGTGGGAAGAACTCAAGAATCTTAAGCGAGAAGAGTATTGCTCGCTAGTGGAAAAATTCAAAGTTTGGGAACCGAGCTCTAGAAGTCGATCATGATTAGAGCTAATGTTGTTAGTTACCCTGACGCCTCTACAATCTGTCAAGGATTGATTGCATATTGGATAACACTCGAATCCAAACGCACTGAGCGCTACATTTGGGGTTTAGCCCTGAGATCCGAATCATGATCACATCATGTCACCCTACCTAGATTTATTTTCAAGTTCTGTCAGTTAGTCTCACCAAGGATGTGGTGAGGATGGGGGACTGCCGAAGGAGGGTGTTAAGAGAAAGAGAAATCCCATGACAAGCAAAGCGTAGGTGATTACTGCCATAATCGATGCTCGCATTACGAAGTATGCTAATAACTTGTCAAAATTCGGAATGAGATAGGTGAAACTTTCATCATGAGGGCACTTGCAAAAGTGACAAGAGTAGCAGTGTGGTGAGACTTGGCACAAAAAAAGAAACTAATGAGTTAGCTATATTTAAGAATGAACGAGGTAGTTTTTACTGTGGCAAGGAGGTCACTACGAGCATGGACGGTTAAGGATGAATCAAGCTAGTGAGTAAGCAGGTCTAGGGGTATGCTCTACTCTACAACCATCATGTATCAATTCTTTGGATACCAACGTCGGCTTAACTTAGTGTCTTTAGATACTAAGCAAATACACGAATTAGAGTCATGTAGGTTAAACATGTCTTGCTCTATCAAGTTAGCTAATGAGGAATTAGTGAAGTCATGTGAAGTTATTACGGGTCACCGATACGTTCCTATCAACTGACCCGTTGCATCCGTGTTGTTTAACACCGGTGTCGGTATTAGCTTCATCCCATTAAAATTCAAAGTATGCTTGGCCGAGTCAAGTAAACAAGACGTCCTCCCATTCAATAGGATTGACCAATGGTAAATTAGTCAAGTTAGGAAAGACATCAAAGGATGCACACTCGAACTTGGAGCACGAGAATTCAGTAATTACTTTTCACTCATTTAATTAGGTTGTTACGACTTAACTTCTGGCATAGACTGGTTGGCCGACAACCGAGCAGAAGTAGTTGTGCTGCGAAAACTATTATTCTTTTTCCCCCTGTCTGACGAGAGAACATCTTTTGGTGCACGGAGAGAAACACGACACACGGCTGCTGACCAACCACTGTATGAAGGCTCGGAAGAGTCTGAGAACAGGGTGCATCGCCTTTCTTGTCCATGTGGTCGACAAGAAGGCCGAGTAGCGCAAGGTGGAGGACATCCCCGTGGTAAGGGAATACCCTGAAGTCTTTCCAGAAGACTTACCGGGACTACCTCCGCAGTGACAAGTCGAATTCAGTATCGATCTTGTGCTAGGAGCTGCACCGGTGGCGAAAGCTTCATATAGACTCGCACCCTCGGAGATGAGGAATTATCTACTCAGCTTCAGGAATTGTTTGACAAAGGATTCAATAGACCGAGTTTCTTACCTTTGGGAGCTCCGGTGCTATTTGTCAAGAAGAAAGACGGAACCTTTCGGATGTGTATAGATTACCGAGAACTGAACAAGTTAACCATAAAGAACCGATATCCTTTACCAAGGATTGACGACTTGTTTGATTAGTTACAAGGTTCTAGCTTCTATTCCAAAATTGACATAAGATCCGGACACCATCAGCTGAGGATCCAAGAGGAAATCATTCCTATGACAGCGTTCAGGACTCGCTATGGACATTACGAGTTCCTTGTTATGCCTTTCGGCCTAACAAATGCTCCTGCCGTATTCATGGATTTGATGAATCGGGTATGTAAGCCATATCTCGACAACTTCGTGATCGTAGTCATTGATGACATTTTAATATACTCACGAACCAAGGCGGAACATGAACAACACTTGAGAACTATTGTGGAGCTACTTAAGAAAGAACAATTGTATGCCAAATTCTCTAAATGCGAATTTTGGATTCGCGAGGTCCAATTTCTTGGTCACGTTGTGAATGAGAATGGAATACATGTGGACCCAGCTAAGATAGAAGCTATCGAAGATTCATTGAGAATTTTTCTACAATTTCTCCACCGCTAACCTCACTCACTCAAAAGGATAAAAAGTTCGATTGGGGTGAAAAACAAGAAATGGCGTTCCAAACGCTCAAAGATAAACTATGCCAAGCGCCAATCTTATCACTCCCTGACGGCACCGATGACTTTGTGGTGTATTGAAGGGTTTGTCTTCTATATCCCAACTTCGTATAGGTATATAGGAAACAAAACCTTACTAATTTTTATGTTAAAACTATCTTTTGTGATGTGTAAAACAATCTGATAACTATGTTGTGTCTAATGGTGTGAACATGTATGGTACTTGAAACTACTTTTGGGAAAATATGTAAATATTCGTTGGAAGTTATATATCTATGGCATCGTTGTTGGTTCACGTTGTTAATACATTTGGATGCAATGATTACCTTTCTTACGTCACACACAATACGCTTCCGCTACTAGTAGGGTGTGACATAATCGACACCACATTGGGTCGTGTGAAAAGAGACACTGTCACAGGTGCAACAAACTGGGGCATGAGGCCAAAGACTCTAGAAGTGTGTATCCAGCAAGACAGAACCAACCTCAACAGCAGCAACAGCAATATCATGGTAACCGTAAGGGATGTTTTCAGTGTGGAGCTGAAGGCCACTTCAAGAAATACTACCCTCAACTAAACCAGAATAACCAAGGTGCTGGGAACAACAACAACAACAACAACAATGGCGGAAACAGTGCAAGAGGAAGATTCTTTGTGTTAGGCGCTGGTGAAGCAAGGAATGATCCCAACATTGTAACGAGTAAGTTCCTACTTGACGATCATTATGTTTCTGTATTGTTTGATTCTGGAGCGGACGCTAGCTGTGTATCTCTATGTATTAGTAAGACGCTTAAGCCTATGCCTACACCTTTAAGCACTAAGCACGCCGTCGAACTAGCTAACGGTAAGAACATTGAGGCCTCACACGTTATCCACAATTGTAAACTTGTACTATCCGGTCAGACTTTTCTCGTCAACCTCTTTCCTATCATTCTTGGAAGCTTCGACGTCGTTATTGGAATGGATTGGTTATCCAAACATCGAGCAGAAATACTTTGTCAAGAGAAAGTCATTCGTATTCCCCGTCCTCTTGGTGAACCTCTCGTTTAAGGCGACAAAAGTGGGGCTGTCACAGGTGTCATCTTGTTCTTAAAAGCCCAGAAGTGTTTACGAAAGGGCCATACTGCTATCCTAGCACTTGTTACTGACACCCTAGCCTGGAGAAAGAAAGAAAGATTGAAGATTTTCCCATCGCACGCGACTTTCCCGAGGTATTCCCTGAGGAATTACCTGGTCTTCCGCCTCATCGTCAAGTTGAATTTCCAATCAAGCAAACTCCTGGAGCGGCACCCATAGCTCGTGCACCTTATCATCTAGCCCCAACCGAACTGGAAGAACTTTCTACACAACTACAGGAGCAGTTGGATAAAGGTTTCATCCGTACTAGCTCGTCACCCTGGGGAGCCCCAGTACTCTTTGTCAAGAAGAAAGATGGCACATTATCGACTATCGTGAACTAAACAAGGTAACTATCAAGAATCGTTTTCCACTCCCAGGCATCGATGATCTGTTCGACCAGTTGCAAGGGTCGAGTTATTACTCCAAAATCGATCTACGATCGGGTTATCACCAGTTGAGAGTCCGCGACGGGGACATCTCAAAAACTGCTTTCAGACTCCATTCAAGCGGCACTGGAACCGTCTCATCGAACACTATGATGTAAGATTTAGGTTTTCACTTTTGGATTTATATTTGCGTCTCATCGAACACTATGAACACTATGATGAATTTTTGCTTATTATTATTGTGTTGTTTTTATATTTGCGTCATTGTGTCTTTTTGCGACTCGTTATATCTTTTTTCCTCTACGTTGTTCTATATTTTTCGGCATCGTGTTATATTTTACTCGATATTGTGTTGTCTTGTGTGATCCATTGTGTCTTTGTATATTTTTTTTTTACTTTTAGAAGCATTTATAGAATAACTTAATCAATAAAATAATATAGAAAAAATATATTTTCCTCAAACGCATCATCTCAACTGTTGTTGGTGGTGGTAATAATAATCTAGTATTATCTATACTAGCGGTAAGACCCGTGTGCAAACACGGGTCGTTTCTTAGAAAACAATGCATAACACATTTTATATAAAGTAAAAAAATAATTAGTGCAGACTTACAAAATTGATATAAACTAATGGTCAACAGGTTTAGTCAACAGGAGTTCAGTTATGTTGACAACATAACCACTGTGGTCTATTGACTGTTAAAAACCTTTGTTGCTTTCCAACAGAAGTTTCCTAACAATTGTCATCCATTATCCCCAACAGAGATTGCCACATTGATAGATGTTAAGTATCAGATGTTAGTCAACCCATGTTAAAAGGGTTAGTCAACAGAAGTTAAAAGGGTTAGTCAACAGATGTTAAGAGAATAATGCTATAAACGATGAATTTGATGCTCTCATTAAAAATTAATAAGACTTGGCATCAACACCAGATATCAATATTTTTCGCACCATGTCTTCTCAGAATAGACCTCATGCAAAGCAAGTCTGACAAGTCTTTCTTCATCTATCATCAAGAATCAAACACAACTTGGTATCAACATTTCACAAACTTCTTTTGGTTTCTAACACGAGTGGTCTTTAGAAAACCATGCATACCACATTTCGGCAGTGTAAGCTCTGTTTTGGGATGGAACAGGGGTTTTTATAGGGTGAAAAAGTGAAAGTTGATGTGGCATCTGTTTCAAAGATCTGATGTCTAACATCTGTCCATGTAGCAACCTTTGTTGGGGATAACGAATAACAGTAGTTAAGAAACCTCTGTTGGAAAGCAAAAGAGGTTAGGAATAGTGGAATCAACAGTGGTTGATTTTAGTCTATCAGTGGATAGACATCAGAAGTTATGAACAGTGGTTGATTTTAGTCTATCAGAGGATAAACATCAGTGGTTAGGATAAATAGAGGTTATGAGTACAGAGGATACCTCTTTATAAGACTATTTTCTCTTTATAAGAACAGAGGATACCTCTTTGTCGAGCCTGTAATGTTCAGCAATCGCTTTATTTTCATTTATTAGACAATATAGATATAGATATAGATATTGTTCTTAAAATCTGATATAAATGGTTGCAATGTTGTTAAAAACTTTCTTTTGTTACCGGTTTTCAGAAAATAGTTCCTTTGAACGCTGGAAACATGTTAGTCATAGAAGACAACGGGACTGTAGCAAAATGGCTATCGTTAATAAGTCAATACCTAATAAATCATGTAACATCAATTACAGTCCTATAAAGAGAACAAATACAAATTCATGTTCTTATGAAAGGAATTGTAGTGGCAGCAGCTCGTTATTCTTGCAAATAACGTCCCTTAAAACAATCAATAAATCCTTTCGATCAGAGAGTCGAAGAAGACTTAAGAGCTACAACTGCAACGTTGTCGAGCCTGAAAGAAAGAGTTACGACAAGGTTGTCGAGCCTGAAAGAAAAACTTAAGAGCTGCAACTGCAACGTTGTCGAGCCTGAAAGACTTAAGAGCTGCAACTGCAACAATCTTGAAGCCCAAAAATTAAAGAAATGATTAAAAATCATTCACGGCCATAAAAAATCATTCACAACCAACCAACTAACCTGAACATGGTTTTATACAATTATTCACAATAGCGTTGAGTTTTTAGACGAAAGTTGCAAAAGTGGCTAAACCTCAGGGACGAAAATGGCATTTTACTATTTATGAAATAAAGTATGATTTAGCAGTGTGTAGAATCATACGGTTCCATGGGCATGCAACAGAGACTGTCATTGTTGATGAAGATCTTGAAGAAGTGAAACACCAAGTTCTTCGGTCTCCAGCATGGTCCTTCTGCTGTCCCTAACTCTGTCACTTGACTTGTTTAATCTTTCAGTTGACATCATTAATATTCCTCTTTGATCTGCTGACACCTGTCACATTCACCGTTTGTTGGTTATAACCATATATATAAGTAGTCAATGTCTAATACTTATAGAGTTATCGTTAAAACAATGTTTTTGTGGTGATTCTGCTATAGAGTTATCGTTAAAATAGTGTTTTTGTGGAGAAACAGTGGTTAAACTACTGTTGGGTTGAAACGTTGGTTTGAAACCACTGTTCGGTTAAAACAATGTTTTTTTGTGGAGAAACAGTGGTTGAAACCACTGTTTTAACTCAACAGTGGTTTCAAACTACCGTTTTAACCCAATTGTTTTAACCCAACAATGGTTTAAAACCACCGTTTTAACCCAACAGTGGTTTCAACCACTGTTTCTCCACAAAAACACTGTTTTTAACAATAACTCGGTAGAAGAATCCCCAACACTATATAATCTTCTTCGGGTGGCAGTCCCTTGCTCGATATTCGACCCGAGTCTCTAAAGAATCCATTAAACGATATCTTTTCGGATAAACTTCGACCAACATTACGTTCCAAATCCCTGAATCTATTATGACCATGAAATGCTGCTGATATGATTATGAAACGTCTCATTTTAAGTCGAAATTTTCCAAAAATAGTCTATTTTAAAATGAACCTACCCTCCCTCACACTGAATTTTAGAAATGCATGAACCGCGTACCAGTTTTCATTCCACGGACCATAACATACCGTGATCCATGCGACTACGGATTATATAACCATTTGTGTGATTTTCGTACCTGCTGATCATATGCAGAGACGTTTACAGTTGGTGAGAGCTTAGCAGTCTTGGCAGGAGGTGCATTGCCTCTCCAGGTAAATATCCAGCCAGGTATGTCTCCAGACAGCGAATTGTTATTTAAAAATCTGTATCCAAAGGGTCACAAAAAACATTTATTTTCAAATTATATTGACAAATTGAAATAAACCGAAATTTAGGTGCATACAACTTATCGATCTGTAATGTCTGAACTGAATCAGGTATTGAGCCAGTCAAAGTGTTGAAACTCAAGTCTCTGCAATAAGAAATTTTTTAGATGAACATAAAAAGCCGCTGATAAAATCGAAGATAATTTCACAGGGTTTTCGTTCTTCTACCCGTTACTGTCCCTATTAGATAAGATGTGTTCAATTGTGTCATAGATAGTAGATCCGAAAATCTTGAACTGGATGCTCCAGCCAGATCAGTTATTCTCCTCATAACCGTAAATGGATATATGAATACTCAAATAAATTTAAAGAGGAAAAAAACAAAGGGGGGGCCTAATAACGCGCTCACAATTCCTTCAACTTTGTCAACCGAGATTTCGTAGAAGGGATTGGTCCTTCCATTAAAGTTCCTTGCAAATCACTGCACCGTAAATTATATATAATAATTAATTTGGAAACTGAACTATTTAATAAAAGAAAGCAAAATAACACTCACAGTCTCGTGAGGTTTGTCCAGTTTCTGAAAAAATCAGGTATTCTTCCAGATAATGAACTCCCGTCTATCCTTTAAAAACCTGGCAGCAAAGAAATAAAAACTATTGAAATGAGTAGTCAGATTCCTGGGTAGAGTCATTACCTTATTCGCCAAATGATGACGCTCTATGGAGCACCTCTTAATTAACCCTCTGTGTAGTAGCACAATGATGACGCTCCAACGAACTTTACTGCAAATCATGATCATTATACGGTAAAATTTCAAGCCAAAAATATGAAAGCTAAACTATGGAAAATAAGAGTCTCACCAAGGTTCATTGATTTCATATTCAATGACCACTCGAAGAAACGATAATCTATAATTCCAAACCTGTAAGGAATGTGGCCCAGATGCTCCACTAAAGCATTTATTACTCGACCCAATTTAAGTAAAAAAGATACAAGCTAAGATCAGAACACTCTTCCACACCGACATGCTTGCAGAATTGGGATTTTTCTGCAAAAGAAAACCAGAACTGAGACAAGACAACCAGAACTAGGATTTTTCTGAAGTATGTTTACAGTTTTTTTTTATTTAAACTTTTAACACAATGTTTACAGTGATTCTATCGATACTGTTCTTGCAGCATCATTCATACATACAGGTAATAGCATTAGAAGCTAGTTTACACCTCTGAAGTATGTTTACAGTTTTTTTAATTAAACTTTTAACACAACGTTTCCAAAAACTGTGTTTTTCTTTTCTTTTCTCCTCTACTCTACTCTACGTTTCTAAAAACCTTGAAGATCTGAATTAGCATCAACTACAATTTGTTTGCCAATATTATCCTTTCACGACGTAAGAAATATGGAGGCCGTTCACTGCAAATAAACAATCAAAACCCCAAAAAAATAGGTGAAAACAAACACATACACAATATTATCACTTGTTTGACTACTTGAAGATCTGAATTAGCATCAACTGCAATGGGCTTGTTAATCCAATATCTTTGAGCTCAATCTTCTCCCACACATCATCTAATATAATTAGAACCTTTTTATTATCTTGTGACAACTTTTAAAATTTTTCACAAAGATAATCCGCTCTTGCCGATTTTGAAGCATTAGGTAGATTACAATCCTCTAAGTATGCTGCTATATCATTCTGAACAGAAAACATGTTGAAATTTTGCCCCACAACCGACTTCACAATCCAATTAAACATCTTATAATCATGTGCAACCTTTTTGAGTTGTTCCATCATGGTGGTCTTGCCAACACCACCCAGTCCGCACAAGGCTACTACTTGACTATTCATGTCGTCTTGTTGAAGGTACTTCAACACGCCCTTAAATGCCTTGTCTCTTGATTTGTACCAGATAACAACAATGAGAACAACATACCGGTCATCCTGAAAAACTTGATGACTGATGACCAGGAACTCGTAGGCAATCAATTTTCATCTTGAAATAAGCTTTTCACCTTTCCTCGACTGAGCGCATAGCCGTACCAAATACTTGGCACAAAATCATGATGCTGATCTTGATGCCTCTCAACCCTAGATCCCATAATTCCGTTTAAAGCAAGATTATACAGATATGAAACACAAATCGAAGTTTGACCTGCAAAAAGTCAATCATGAGTTACACTTATCTTTTTAAAAACAATCATTAAGAACAGGGGTGACATGCCTTTGCTCTGGAACTTCTTTTTTGTCCATTCAAAACCTGCAACTAATGCCCTAGGTAATGCTTGCTTTTGCTCTGGAACTTCTTTTTTCAAATGGAATTGAAAAACCATTTGAAAAGCCATTGAAAAGCCCCTAGGTAACGCCTGCAAATACTGATAATTCGTTGTCCTATATACAATGAAAACATTAATGTACAAACAAATCCCAATAGCGCTAAATGTGAAAAATAACATCTGAATACCTTTGTGTTAGGGGAAGATTTTCCTGTGATCAGTGATCCTCAATTGCTGTCGGGTTTAAGGATCCTTAATTCTGTCTGAATTAGTGATCCTCAGAGAGTATTGTAGGATCAGGATCCAGGACCATTATAGTGATCCTTACACTAACGATTGTCTACTTTGAATATGGAACTATTTCCAGGAGTACGTGCTTGGACTTAGTCATGGCGATATTCCTGGAGCATATTCTCTTTTATTCCGCACGTGCTTGACCATGGTGAACGTTATGGAGATCGTGGGGAGAGGGCATGAATTGCGGATAGTTAGTTATTTAGATATTTTACTAAATTTAAAAGGGGATAGCGAGCTAAATTAGAACACTTGGCTATTTTTGGCTAAACACACACACTCGTACTGCTCTCATCAGTTTACAACACTTTGCTCGGCGATTACACATAATTGTTACACATTTCACTCTAGTGATCCTCGTAACTAGCTCGCTATCATCCGAAGTTGTAACACACATTTTGTTTAATTTAAGTTGGTGATCGGTAGTTTCCATCACCCGAGGTTGTTTATGCCGGAGATCAACTCTTGATCAAGGGCTTTTTCCTCGTATAAATCATTGTGTCACTTGTTCATTACATTTCTGAGTGATCCTTAATATTGTTCATTGATTCAAGCATCACACCTCACATCTAAAGATTTGGTTGCATTATCTTAGCTTGATTTTTGACCAAAACAATTTGGCGCCCACCGTGGGGCAATTGGTGCTTCATTTTTGAGAAACTTCGTTCATTTCGGTTATTCCGGTTCATCACATTCAACCAGATGGCTTCTCAAGGAAAAACCACTTCAAGTGCTATGTCTGCGGTCAATTCATCCCAAGGCGTTCCACCTTTGCCTCGACCACCTTCTGGATCCCAGAAGAATGCTGAAAAGAAACCGACTCCTATTTTCTCAGAACCTCCAACTTCTTCTGCATCTTATACTCCTACTACTAGTGACCTTTTTACTTTAATTTTGCAGATGAAGGATCACATACAACAGAAGGATAAGACTAACGAAAGGATTCTCAGAGAAATTGGTGATATCAAGAAACAGAAGAGATCGGCAGAGGATCATTCCCCATTGATGCCCAGATCTTTGAATTTCGACACTCCGGTCATAACCTCTTAGCATTCTGCAGCACCAGATATTCAATACTTGGGTGGAACAAGAGGAATGCACTATGGATCCTCAGCAATGTCTCAGGCTTTAAGATCCTATTTTCAACCAGCAGGATCCTTCTCTCAGCATCAAGGATCCTTCGTTAGCTCAGGAGGATACATGGTGACGCAGCAGGTTCAAGGATCCTCTCTCAGGTTCAAGGATCCTCTCAGGTTCAAGGATCCTCTCAGGTTCAAGGATCCTCTCAAATTCAAGGATCCTCTCAGGTTCAAGGATTCTCTCAGGTTCAAGGATCCTCTCAAATTCAAGGATCCTATCAGGTTCAAGGATCCTCTCAAGTTCAAGGATTCTCTTAGGTTCAAGGATCCTCCTTTCAGCCTCAAGGATCCTCTCAGGTTTTTGGATCCATGGATTATCCTCCAAAACCCCCGTTCACAATGCATCAAGGATCCAGTGTTTCCCAGGATCAAGGATCCTTAAGAAGTATGCAACCGGGAAGTTCTGATGTCCATCAAGGAGACTTCATTCCAATGCAAACCATTGCTTCTTCTGGTCCTTCAATCATACCAGAGTCTCGACAATATGGATTCACATTCGGGATTCCGAGCTTGAATCCGCCGGGAGGTAACACTTTCAATAATTCTTATACGACTAACCATGGCCTTATGCAGGATACAGGCATCAATCAAGTAATGGCTAGGGAGTTACAAAAGCTTAAGGATATGATATCCAGTGTTCCAGGGGTGGTTAAGCCTATTCCTGAAATTGCAGATGGGAGCCATACGATATCTCGTTTTGCATCACCTATTTGTGATGCTGAGATACCCAAAAGGTTCCAGATACCAACCATGAAGTTATATGATGGTTCCACATATCCTGAAGAACACATAGCTCAATACAGAGAAAGGATGGAGATTAACCCCATCCTAGAAAGGTTAAAGGAAGCATGTCTATGCAAGGGATTTGGATCCACACTCACAGGATCAGCTCTTAAATGGCTGCTAAGTCTTCCTCCCTACTCTATTACTTCATTTGCTAATCTAGTTAACCTATTTAATAACCAATTTTCTTGTAGTAGAAAGTTTGAACGATTAACTAGTGATTTTTATAGGGTAACTCAAGGTCAAAATGAATCACTTAGAGATTATATCACTAGTTTAGTAAGGAATCGTAATATATCCCTAACTTGGATATAGCTACGGCTGTAGAAGCCTTTAAAATGGGTCTACTTAGGGATTCGTTATTCTATGATGATCTTGTTATGACCCCATGCAGGAATCTCGATGAAGTAAGAACCAGGGCCCTTAGGTTCATCCGATTAGAGGATGACAAAAGGATCCAGGAGAGACTAGCAGGATCCTCAAAACAGGAAAAGCAAGGATCCTCTTTCAAGAACAACAAGTTCAAATCCTAAAACAAGTCTGATAACCAGAATGTGCATGTAGTAGAACAGGAAGAGGATGATGAGGATTATCCTCCAATCTCTGAATACTGTTTTTCCGTTGATAACAATGAACTGATTCTTGCGATGCAGAATTTAGGTGAGAAAGCTAGGTGGCCAAGAAAAAGTGATAAACCAGCTGCTACGAAAGACAAATCAAAATGGTGTGCTTATCACAAGGATTTTGGGCATCTCACTGAAGAGTGCATTGCACTAAGAAAAGAAAATGGTTACTTGTTAAGTAAGGGGCACTTAAAGGAACTTTTGGGACGAAAGAAATCAAGAACCCAGGATCCTGAAAGGATCCTAGAAAAAGCTCCAGCTCCTCCAGCAGATGCACAAGTTATAAACTTCATATCCGGAGGATCAGACATTTGTGGTACTTCCTTTTCAGCAGCCAAAAGACATGCCAAGGAAACCAAGATGGATAATGGAGACAGACCCATTCGAACATCCAGTGTTACCAAGGATAAAGTCATAACTTTTGATGAGGATGATCGTGTTGACATTCAGGATCCTCATCATGATGGTCTTGTTATTACTCTTTTTATTTCTAACCATTTTGTTCGCAGGATCCTTATAGATGGAGGAAGCTCTGTGAACATCATCCAGCTTGATGTCCTTAAGAAGATGAATATTCCTGAATCCGATATTATACCAAAATCCTCGGTGCTTGTGGGATTCAGTGGGGAGACCAAGAATACTCTGGGGGACATCAAACTCCCAATCTATATCGAAGGATTACATTCTTATCAAAAATTTTGTGTTATAGATTGCTTATCCTATTGTAATGTTATCCATGGCAGGCCTTGGATACATGACATGAAGGCAGTCCCATCCACTTATCATCAATGTGTGAAGCTTCCTAGTCCATGGGGGGTGGTGAAAATTGAGAGCGATCTGCAAGAGGCTAAGAACTGCTACACTTCATCAATGAAACCAGCCTCAAGGCCTAGAGAGCAATAGCAATTAAAGTATCCTTCAAGGGATGTCTTGGAGGCAAGAGAGCAGGATGTAGAAGAAATCCTTATGGATCCTCATGATCCTGAATCCAAGATTTACATAGGATCAGGGATCCTTAGCAAAATAAAAGAGGATTTGGTATCCTTCCTCAAAAGGAGAAAATCTACCTTTGCATGGAAACACGAAGATATGACAGGTATATCTAAGGATATAATTACTCATAAACTTGGCATTGAGAGGTCATTCAAACCAATCCATCAAAAGAGGAGGAAGTTTGCACCAGAAAGAAATGCCATTATCTAGGAGGAGGTAGAAAAATTACTCCGAGCAGGTATGATAAGAGAGGTTAACTATCCAAGATGGTTGGCCAATGTGGTGGTTGTTCAAAAGAAAAATGGAAAGTGGAGGGTATGTGTCGCCTTTACTGATTTAAATAAGGCATGTCCCAAGGATCCTTTCCCATTACCCCACATTGACTCCATGGTGGATGCTGCCGCGGGTCATGAACTGTTAACTTTTATGGATGCTTCATCTGGATTTCAACAAATTCAAATGGAACCGTCTGATCAAGAGGATACAGCCTTTATGACCCCAACTGGTATTTATTGTTATATTGCTATGCCATTTGGACTAAGAAATGCAGGTGCTACTTATCAAAGGCTAGTCAATATGATGTTCAAGGATCAAACTGGGCACACTATGGAAGTCTATATAGATGACATGCTGGTTAAGTCTAAAAAAGCTGAGGATCACCTTAAAGACTTGGAGGAAGCATTCAATATCCTTGATAAATTTAATATGAAACTAAATCCTTCCAAGTGTCACTTTGGTGTTAAAGCAGGTAAATTCCTAGGCTATATGGTGACTAAGAGGGGCATTGAAGCAAGTCCAGAGCAAATTAAGGCTATTGTGAACATTAAATCACACGCCAATGCTAAGGATGTGCAAAGATTAACAGGCAGGATCGCAACCTTAAACAGATTCATATCTAAATCCTCGGAAAAGTGCAAGGAATTCAATGACATCCTGAGGAAAAACAAGAAATTTGAATGGACTGAGAAGCATGAAAGTGCCCTCAAAGCTCTTAAGGATTACCTATCCTCAGCCCCCGCTTTGATGAAACCAGAAAAGGGGGATATATTATCCATATACCTAGCAGCATCCTTAAAAGCAGTAAGTGCGGTCCTTGTTAAGGATCACCAAGGTACACAACATCCTGTTTATTATGTAAGTAAGAGCTTGCTTGACGCTGAATCCAGGTATTCACATTTAGAAAAACTTATCCTTGCTTTAATCATGGCATCCACTAAATTAAGACATTATTTTGAAACTCATGCCATTATTGTTAAGACTAATTTTCCAATTAAGAATGTTCTCAGGAAACCCGAAATGTCAGGAAGGATGGCTAAGTGGGTAGTGATGCTCAGTGCTTATGACATAAGATATGAGCCTAGAACTGCTATCAAATTCCAAGCCTTAGCTGACTTTGTGGCAGATTTCAGTAGTGACTTGCAAAGGGAAGCTGAATTAGAAATCCAACAGCTAGAGGAGACTAAGGATCCTTGGATACTCTTCACTGATGGATCCTCTAATGTCAAAGGAACTGGGCTTGGAATACTACTAAAATCGCCACAGGGGGACATAATACCCCACTCTATAGCTTGTGAGTTCCAAACTACTAACAATGAGGCTGAATACGAAGCCTTGATAGCTGGTTTGCAAATTGCCAAGCATATGAGGATCACGTATCTTGAGGTACATGTAGACTCATTATTAATCAGTAATCACTTTAATGGATCCTATGCTGTTAAAGGTGAAAATGTAGGATCGTTCTCGGCCCTGAATGAGTCGATCAGAAGAATTCCTATCCAAAACAAGAGGCGGAAACTAATGTTTTCGTGCAATCTCAGCCGTATACACTTTAAACTGTTGTATTATTAATCACAACAACGGTTACAAGCTCTGACAACACTTTGGCAACACTTCATGGCTTACCGGAAGAAAACACCTAGAACTATATCTATGATTTCGCTTCTAAATGCCACTATATATAGGCTTTCTGATTTCGCTCCAATAGGCATGAACATCAGGAGCGAAATCACATGTTGCAGACCCAAGCGAAATCAGTCCTTTACACACTCTGGCGGAATCTGCAATTCATGGGGTTTCGCTCTAAATGACAACTTGTCATTTGGGGCGAAATCACTTCTAATACATGATTCTAGGATTTCGTGCCCGGTTCTATCCTATACGTCGCAAGACTCGATACAAGACGTAGGCGACAGATGGATGCACCAACAAACTCCCCCTCGGATGTTGACGGAGTCTTCAGTGTCGAGTCTTCGGTTGTCAACCTTCAGTCTTTATCAGTCTTCAAGCTTCTTTGAAGTATTTGTCATTGCAAGAATCCTCATTCTCTATCTCTCTCTCTAATGCATTTCCAGGATCAACACAGGCTTTCCCTGCTTTTTCAACTTTGTCTTCAGAGTCCCCCTCTCAATCTGCTGGGATCTTAGTCTGGAATTCACAGCTTCAAGGTTCATTCCAAGATCGTTACCTGGCTCTCTTCCAGCTCAGGTTATCTGCATAATCTCTACCCCACACATAAGTTTCTTTAAAGATTAAACCTTTAAACTTTTCTTGAAAACCAATTGTAATCACAATTTCTTCACATACTCTCTCCCAACCCTGTTCGTCAAGTTTAGCACTTGAAATTTCGAAAATCAGTTTCTCAACACTAGTTGTCGAAAATCTTTTTGATTTTTTCAAAATTTATGCTAAAACACACTAAAATCTTTTTGGATTTTCTGAAAGAAAGTAAATGTAGCAAAGAAATATTTACAGACAATATTTTTGTGAGTTCGTGCAAGAGGATCATATCAGTTTTTGAAACATATCACTAACACCGTTAAGCTTGATTTCATTTTAAGCTCTAAACAATTCACCTAGATTGTCAGTATGTTTGTCCTCTTAAATTTTCACAAAGATTTCAACTGTTTCGAGATATGCGAATAATGTCTTAATCACTTAAACTTATTCGAGTGTCCCACCACTTGAATATACTCCCGTATCCAGATCCCAATATTCAGTCTTACAGGTGAGTATACCACAAATGATATCTGTAAAGGGGTTAAATTGCGAGGGCCGTGAGAGCTCAGGTCGATACTTCCGTATACGCAAAGAGATGATGGCTTCGACTTTTCGGTGTGTTCCCTTTAGAGGATCTTTTGTTACAACAGCAGTGACTATCAATTTTATTGTTTCATCAACATGCTGAGGGCAGTGCTATTTTTCAAGCTTTTGCAGAAAGTATTATTCGGGGACTAGGTCAGTATTTCCATACAGCAGAAGTCCCAGAATAACACCCTAGATATCATAGAGTATGATGACCTAGTATCTCAGAAATAGGGACCTTTCAAATGAGATTTCCGGGGTTACCCATATATCCAAGAAGTTGTTCCCCACAAGATAAGCAAGTCTGAATTTTTAGGTTTATATCTCAACACAATTTACTAAATGTGTAAAAACCTACTGACACATCCACAGTGAGACTGTTTATCACATTTTTACTTTACATTCTTTAGCGTGTTGTGATAGTCCACTGATGTACTATCATTTCCTCTTTTATTCAACTAAAACTCATTTTTCATTTTATCATGTTTTTTTGGCTTTTTCAAATTTTCTCATGTTTTTGGATTTTCTGAAAATTTCTTACTCCCCCCAAAATTCAAAAACATTTAATGAAATTAAAAACAAACTGTACAGAACATGACAACTGATATCGAATTGCCTCAAATCTCCATTCACTTGGCGTAAACAATCAGAACTCCCCCTCACAACAAACTATTTTCCCATAATGATTTCAAAACACTCAACTTTGTTTTAATCAAAATGGTTTTTCCGGAAAATTAGTTTTGTTGATTTTACCACTTGTAAAATTGGGGATCAAATCATCACATTGTTTGCCAATATTTTGAATGATAGTTAATTCAAGTTCAATTTAATGACCTTGATAACCACATGTAAGATCAAATTTGCTCAAATTCTGAACCACTTGTAAAAACAACAAACATACATATCAAACCTGTTTTTCAACCAATTACCATCTGTTGGTTGAATTCTCAAGGTGCCGATTCCTACTCCACTCTTACAAACCTGGGAGTTCCGGCAAGTCCTGCTAAACTTCTCAAACACAGATTAAGAAAGATGCTGATTCATGATCCGCGATTACCAACTTGGGATCTCCGGCAAGTCAGGTTTCTATTCTTTGAAGAATATATCCACCCAAGCCTGACCTTCCTTGGGTGAAACATCCTCTTCATCTTCATCTTTACTTTTAACGGACTTGTGAACACGTCTTTTAGAAGCATAAAATTCATTGACACTTTTGGCCTTACCATTGACCATTTTGCCAAAAATGTGTTTCACATTTCCGTTAAAAGCTTTATCAACATCAAATTTCTTCTTGTCAGAATAAAATTGATTTGAAATTTCTACTTTTCCAACTTTCTTCATAAAATTTTCAGCACGCAAAAGTGGAAAATTTTCATCATTCATAGTTGGAACTGATCTTTCAACCTTTCTTTCAACACGTGGCTCCTCTGATTTTATGGAATCAGATTCATCACCAGAATTATTACCTGAACTTTTCACAACCCATTTTTTATTTTTTACATTTTCTTTTCTTTTCAAAGCACTCTTTGAACTTTCTCCCTTCTCAAAGATTGAATTTTCAAAGTCTGTAAATTTTCGGGTTGAAAGTTCAGTTTTCTCAACAACTTTCTCTTTCAATTTACTAGACATTTCCTGTTTTGGTTTGAATGTTTTCGGACAGTTCCTAGCAAGATGACCAACAGTTTTACACGGAAAACAGGTTCTCGTTTCAATCTTCTTCTGAACAACATTCTTCTTCAACTCTTCTTGCTTCTTGGCAAGGAATTCCTGATTTGTTTGTTTTCTGAATGCTTGTTCTTTCTCAGCCTCTGTCGTTTTCCCTGAAACAAACACAGTTTTTGGTTTATAAACTTTTTCATTTTTATAATTTTTCGGTTGATTAAAACCTAGACCTTTCTTTTTGAAGTTACGATTATGGTTTGGTTTCTTTTGGAAACTATAACCACAATTGTAACCCATTTTCTTGTTAATTCTTTGTTGTTCTCTTGAAGTGTGTTGTTTAGGTTTTCCAGAAAGATTTAAATCTTTTATTTCAGAAATATTAATTTCTGTAATTTTGAAAACCTTGTTAATCATTTCAACTCTAACACTTCTTATTGGAAAAATATTATCAGAATATAATTTGTCAGAATCTTTCAAAGTATATGCTACTTTGATCGATTCATCATCCAAATTGGATTTTGATAGCAAAAATTTCGTATCATAAACCCGTTTGTCCTTTTTGATTGTTGGCTTTGACGCATCGGACTCAGACTTTGACCCAGATTTGGACTCCATTTTTGACTCCTCACTGTCATCCTTTTCTAACACCTGATCGACCACACTTTTTATCAATTTGGACTCATGATCAGTGTCGGACGACTTGTATGTGACATCAATATTTTCTGGCAAGTTATCTGATGGCACAGACTCCCATTTTAAGTTAATTGCCTTTTTGACTCTTTCTGAATTTGGATTTCGAGGTGAATATCCATTTTCGACCGGGGGCGGACATCTATTGTAGACCACACTTGGTTTCTTACCAGAAATTTTTACTTCATCTTTGTCTTCTGTCACAGATTTCTTTTCTTCTGAAGTCTTTACTTCTTCAAATGTCTTAAATTCCTCCACAATCGGATAAATCCTGTCAACAACAAAGGTAGAACATGAGTAGCTATCCAATAAATTTTTAATTCTCTCAGTTTCTATTCTTTGTGTTGCCAGCTTCAACTCCAGATTAGCACATTTCTTTGTGTAAAAGTTGACATTATCGAGCTGTCTTATGTAAGCTCCTTTGAGTGTATTCAATGCTACAGCTTGTTCGCAGTTTGAATCAGTGTACTTGTTGATCTCTCTGTTCATTGTATCATATGATTCTTTTAATCTGTTAATATTGTGCAACAATTCATTGTTTTGCTTGATCAAAGAATCACAATTTAGACACTTTTCAGGAACTTTGACTGCTTCAGTATCAACTTTGATTTCAAACTCTGGAACCTTTTTAACTGTCCTGTTTGATTGAAAACAATTCATTTCTTCTCTTTCTCTCGGCTTCTGCTTCAGCTTTTAACCTTTCTTCTTCTTCTTCTTCTTCTTCTTCAATCTTTCTCCATTTTTCTTCTTCAGCTTCTCTGACCTTTCTTATTTTTTCTGCCCATTTCAGATCATAAGCATTAGCAATAAAAGCTTTAACTTTTGACGTGTCTTTGGACATTTCTTTGGCCATGAACTCTTGGTTTGGGCAAAAATTGTCCCAACTAAAACCTTCTGCCAACTTTTCATCTTCTTGTTCTGCCAGACATACTTTGTTATTTGTTGGAATGTATTTATCCCAACTAAAACCACCATCTTTTCCCAGACAAGCTCTCTTTGTGTCTTCAATCACCCTTCCATGTGCAGTTTGTGCTTGATGTGATGCCTGTTGTTGTTGTTGATACTGTTGTGGCATGACTTGATGATAAATCGCCTTTTTGTGATAGTCATTGTTTCCGAAAGGATTCTGGGCTCCACTAGCTTCACGATTTGTGCACTCCCTCTTGAAATGCCCCTTTTCCCTGCAACGAAATCACGTAACTTTAGACTTATCAAATGTGACAACTCGAGTTTCTGACTTTCACTTTCGCATTAAATGCGCGTTGACTTTGACTGTCTAGCTGTTTGAATTATGGATTTGTAATTGTACTCGTTGTGTTTTAATGAGACATATCGTCATTGTGCCTATATGTGATTACTTGCTATAATAGAAAATAATATTGGAATTATTATTAGAATTATTATTAAACACTTAGTCTAGATCACGAAGCATGGCACACAGTTCGAAGGATCTCGAAACATATCCTTCGACTCGAAGGATCAGCTTCCGGTTCGAAGGATCTCGAAACATATCCTTCGACCAAAGACTCCATCCTTCGACATCTTTCGGCCCAGCCTTTCTAATGGGCTTGGCCCATTTCTGTAATACGTTTAAATACGTGATGCATGTAACCGGCAGTTAGTTTCTAAAAACCCTAATACCTTTCCCTCTCTCTCGAAGTCTTGGAGTCGGCTGAAAGTTCTTGCGCACCCGAAACCCCACTAGTTTCAATCCCCTAATCCGGTTAGTGTTTCACTATCATCGTTGATGACATGATGTTATTATTATTACATGCTTTGATTAAGAACGACTCGAATTGATTGTATGTTGAATGATAGGAATCGTATAAAGATGATCTTGTAGTTGTATGGCATGATAATAAGTTTAAATCGATTCAATGGTGCTTGTTATGTTACTGTGACGATGTATGCTCCGGATTGATAACTTGTTGATATATCAGTGAAATCGGGTTATTATGAAATCAGTTTACATGAGGTTGTTATGTCTTGATAGTAATCCGAATGAATATGGTTATTGTTCATGATTTCGGTTAGGGTTCTTGAGATTGAATATATGAAATGTGCTTGTTAATGATGATGACGGCTGTAGATGATTAGGGTTTCTGTTTCTGTAATTGACTGCATGATATCCGTAACTGATTGTGATCAAACGTAACTGTTAATTGTCGAAAGATATTGCTACTCGAAACATAGTTGTGGTCGAAAGATGCTTGTAGTCGAAACATAGTTGTGACCGAAAGATATCTGTTGACCGAAAGATACATGTTGACCGAAAGATATGTGTGTGATCGAAAGATGACAATAGGTTCGAAACATAACCTTCGGTCCGAAAGATAACTGAGATAACTAATGTGTCGAAAGATAAGGGTGGATCGAAAGATGCTTGGTTATGAATGTACTTTGAAAGATGGAATTATATGTTTGATTTATTTGGCATGCCATGCTTGATGAACGTTAACATTTGTATACGTGAAGTAATACGTGTTGTGCCGTTATGCAAACTGACTGTTATGTGAACATTAAATTGCATGCGTATCATTGCGAACATGAACTGATTTGTTATACGTGCATACAATAGGACGTGACTAATTACTTGTGAGTGCATAATCTAGCATACCGAGCAAACCAAGGTGAGTTCACGCTCTTACCAAGGCATGGGATTCCCGGGGTGTTGGGAATGGGATTGAAAGGTTGATTAGATACTTTATTGACACTATGCCTAGACTACTACTTTACTATCCTCGGTTGTGAAGGATACCTATAGTTACGAGTAGTCTAGTGGTTATACAACGTGGAACACCACCACACAGTAACGTGGAACACCACCACACAGTAACGTGGAACACCACCACACAGTAACGTGGAACACCACCACACAGTAACGTGGAACACCACCACAGGAAAACGTGGAACACCACCACAGGAAAACGTGGAACACCACCACAGGAAAACGTGGAACACCACCACAGGAAAACGTGGAACACCACCACAGGAAAACGTGGAACACCACCACAGGAAAACGTGGAACACCACCACAGGAAAACGTGGAACACCACCACAGTAAAATATACAAACGGCCCAGTAGAGCCACCTATACAAATGAACTTACTATTACGCATTTCCTTTATGTGAACTCGCTCAACTAGTTTGTTGATCATTCTGTTACATGCCTTGCAGATCGTTAGGTACTTGGAGCTTGCACACGGAGGAGCTGGTCGTTGTGGGGCTTGGATCGTGATCACCTTGTTAAACACTTTTGATGTCTGATACTTATTTGCTATGGGTTTTACAATAATACGCTTCCGCTAAATAATGTTAACTTACTTATGTTTTGGAAACACCTTTCATATGGAAATGGTTTGGATTATAATGTGATTACTTTTACTTTATACAATGTTCTGTATGATTGGTGGCTTGATCCTGGTCAGTCACGCTCCCAAGCGGTGATACTCCGCAGGTGGATTTTTGGGGGTGTGACAGATTGGTATCAGAGCCATTGGTTATAGAGAACTTGGTTTTAATATGGGAAAAACGTTTTTATTAAAACCAGACTATAACCAGAACAGTGCTCTCAATGATCCACAACGACGCTTCGCTCCACGTGCAAGACTCGACATCCTAGGTAATAAGGTTTATGTTTATTACCTGCTTGCTAGAACTGCATAGAACTTTGCTCGTAGTATGCTTACATTACTTTGCTCACAACTTGTTATTGCTTGAGAACACATACGTGCTTACACTCTTCTGTCATCGCACTATTCGTGAACCATTCTTACTTATGCTACCTTTACTGTTCGATCATGTCTGGACGTGTTGACATGACTCAAGCCCAGTTGACGGCTCTCATTAACGAACAAGTTGCTGCGGCACTTGCAGCCGCACAAGCAGGAGGTATAACCTGCTATCCCAGACCTATCCTAGGTCGTTAGATCCTACTCTCGTGACCCAACTCTCGCGCTTAACCTTGACCTATCTTTCTCACGCAACGGGTCAGAACGCACATCAACCTCTCTGCACATTCCAGAACATCATGGACTGTCGTCCAAGCACATTCAGTGGCACATTCAAGAACTTCATGTGTGAACGCCCTGAGGCTCGCAGGGTCAAGTACGACACGGGTACTTTGGTAGGAATCGCGCTAACCAGGTGGAACGCGCAAGTACAGATACTAGGGTTGGCAGCTGCTAACGCCACCCCCTGGAACGAATTCAAAGAACACATTAAAAGGGAATACTACACGCGTGATGACATCCACAAGTTGGAAGTGGAGCCTTACCATTTGAAAATGATGGGGTCAGAAATTGAAGCTCATACGAAACGATAGAACGGACTGGCCATCTTGTGTCCAACCATGGTGGACCCTCCAAACAAGCGTATCGAATTGTACCTCAAGGGTCTAGCCTCAGAGATTCAGAGCCAAGCTACATCGGCTAACCTCGACAAAATCCAAGACATTCAGTGTCTTGCTCATCGCCTCACGGATCAGGCAGTGGAACAGAACAGGCTACCTAGTTGTATCAGCGCTATTACTATCGCTACCACTTCTGCTACTCCCGCTACTCCTAGTGACAACAAGCGGAAATGGGATGGGTATTCCAGCAAGGGTTCAGCTACCGCTCGGTCTCAAGCACAACAGCAGCACAAGAATAGTGATCGCCTGAGCACAGCAGAAGCTAAGGAATTCAGGAGCCCACGGCTTGCACACCGGAATCGCCAGCAGCAACAGCAAGCAGGAATCCTATACAAAGAAAAGATTGTTCGCATTCCTCGTTCTGGTCAAGAACCTCTCGAAGCTCAAGGCGACAAGAGTGGTGCCGTGGTTGGCATCACCTCTTTCTTGAAGGCTCAGGAATGTTTGCGGAAGGGCCACACCGCAACTTTGGCGAAGACCATTCAGTTGTACGCGACTTTCCTCAGGTGTCTCGCAAGGATTTACCTGGTCTACCGCCGCATCATCAGGACGAATTTCAAATCGAGCTCGCTCCAGGAGCAGCACCCATAGCTCGAGCACCGTATCGCTTAGCTCCACTAGAATCGGAAGAACTATCGACACAGCTACCAGGAATCTTGGATATGGGATTTATCCGACCTATCTCTTCGCCTTGGGAGCTACAAGAACTATTAGATACCAATTATCGGTGAAAAAGAAGGATGGCACCTTCAGGATGTGAAATTGATTACCGTGAATTGAACAAGATCACAGTGAAGAACCGTTATCCTTTTCCACGCATTAATGACTTATTCGCCCAGTTGTAAGGGTCGAGTTACTACTCCAAGGTTGATCTACAGGCTGATTATCATCAGCTGAGAGTCCGGGATGAGGACGTCTCCAAGACAACTTTCAGAGCTCGCCTGCAGTTTTTCATGGATCTTATGAACAGGGTGTGCAAACCCTACCTTGACAAGTTCGTCATTGCCTTCATCGACGCCATTATGATCTACTCCAAGAGTCGGGAGGAACACGAGCAGCACTTACGTCTTAACTTGGAACTTCTTCGAAAAGAGCAACTGTACGCAAAGTTTTCAAAATGCGACTTCTGGCTTCGTGAAGTCCACTTCCTAGGCCATGTGGTGAACAAGGATGGGATTCATGTCGATCCATCCAAGGTTGATTCGATCAGAAATTAGCCTGCACCGCGTACACCGACAGAAATACGCCAATTCTTGGGTTTGGCAGGTTACTACAGACGGTTTATTAGAGACTTTTCAAAGATCACGCAACCACTTACGCTACTGACACAGAAGGGTGTTACCTATCGCTGGGGAGAGCCCCAGGAGACTGCTTTTCAGCACCTAAAGGATAGACTTTGCAATGCACCTATCCTCTCATTGCCAGAGGGCACAGACGACTTCGTGGTTTATTGTGATGCATCCATTCGGGGACTGGGATGTGTGTTAATGCAGCGCGACAAGGTTATCGCTTACGCCTCTCGTCAACTCAAGGTTCACGAGCGCAACTACACGACGCACGATTTAGAGCTGGGAGCTGTTGTTTTCGCGCTTAAGATATGGCGACACTACCTGTACGGTACCAGGTGCACGATTTACACCGATCACAGGAGTCTCGAGCATATCCTTAAGCAGAAGGATTTGAATATGCATCAAAGACGATGGGTCGAGTTACTGAACGACTACGAATGCGCCATCAAGTATCATCCAGGCAAGGCCAATGTTGTGGCTGATGCCCTCAGCCGGAAAGACACTCTACCTAAGCGCGTGCGAGCGCTGCAGCTTACTATTCAGTCCAGTCTTCCTGCACGGATACGAGCTGCTCAGTTAGAAGCACTGAAACCCGAAAATGTCAAAGCTGAAGCCTTACGCGGCACAAGGCAATGCAGGGAACAAAGGGAAGACGGCGCTTACTATGTAACGGGGCGTATTTGGGTCCCACTTTATGGCGGTTTACGCGAGCTTGTAATGGATGAAGCTCACAAGTCTCGCTATTCGGTACATCCAGGGTCGGATAAAATGTACCACGACATCAGCGCTACTTATTGGTGGCCTAGTATGAAAGCCCACATCGCCACCTATGTTGGAAAATGCTTAACCTGTGCGAGAGTCAAGGTTGAATACCAGAAACCCTCAGATTTACTTCAACAACCCAAGATACCACAGTGGAAATGGGAAGAAATTTCCATGGATTTCGTTACAGGCCTACCTAGATCTCAGCGTGGGAACGACACAATATGGGTGATCGTGGATCGACTCACCAAGTCTGCACACTTCCTGGCTATTAAGGAAACGGATACGTTCTCCACTCTCGCAGATATCTACCTCAAGGAAGTTGTTTCGAGGCACGGGGTGCCCATTTCTATTATTTCGGATCGGGATGCACGATTCACGTCAGAACTACGGCATGCGATGCACAAAGCGTTTGGCTCACGATTAGACATGAGCACAGCATATCACCCTCAGACGGATGGGCAGTCTGAGCGAACTATTCAAGACATGCTTCGAGCGTGTGTTATTGATTTCGGCAACGGCTGGGAAAAGCACCTCCCTTTAGTGGAGTTTTCGTACAATAACAGTTATCACACCAGCATTCAAGCCGCTCCATTCGAGGCATTCTACGGACGTAAATGCCGGTCACCCCTCTGTTGGGCAGAGGTGGGGGATAGTCGAATTACGGGTCCAGAGATTGTAGTGGACGCTATAGAAAAGATTGCACAGATACAACAACGCATGACGGCAGCACGCGACCGTCAGAAAGCCTACGCGGGCAAGCGTAGCAAGCCTTGGAATTTCAGGTCGGGGACCGGGTTTTATTGAAAGTCTCACCCTGGAAGGGTGTGGTTCGATTTAGTAAACGAGGCAAACTCAATCCACGGTATGTTGGACCATTTGAAATCACTGAAGGAATAGGCCCAGTAGCCTACAGACTGAACCTACCAACTGAACTCGGTGCAGTTCACTATGTATTTCACGTGTCGAATCTGAAGAAGTGTCTGTCAGATAAGACCCTCATAGTTCCTTTAAGGAACTCACTATCGACGAGCGGTTGCAGTTCGTCGAGGAACCAGTTGAAATCACGGACCGGGATGTGAAGGTCCTCAAAAACAAGAGAATCCCTCTTGTTCGAGTTCGTTGGAACTCCAAACGTGGTCCAGAGTACACCTGGGAACGCGAAGACAGGATGAAAGAAAAGTGTCCCCAGTTATTCGAAACCAATGCATCCACTTCTGAGGCTGAAGCTACTACTACCGAATTTCGGGACGAAATTCCAAATCAACGGGGGGATGATGTGACACCCCAGGAAAACCAGTAACTTACCTAGCTTCCTCAGTGAGTGCGTACCAAATTTCGGGACGAAATTTCTTTTAAGTTGGGGATAATGTGACAACTCGAGTTTCTGACTTTCACTTTCGCATTAAATGCGCGTTGACTTTGACTGTCTAGCTGTTTGAATTATGGATTTGTAATTGTACTCGTTGTGTTTTAATGAGACATATCGTCATTGTGCCTATATGTGATTACTTGCTATAATAGAAAATAATATTGGAATTATTATTAGAATTATTATTAAACACTTAGTCTAGATCACGAAGCATGGCACACAGTTCGAAGGATCTCGAAACATATCCTTCGACTCGAAGGATCAGCTTCCGGTTCGAAGGATCTCGAAACATATCCTTCGACCAAAGACTCCATCCTTCGACATCTTTCGGCCCAGCCTTTCTAATGGGCTTGGCCCATTTCTGTAATACGTTTAAATACGTGATGCATGTAACCGGCAGTTAGTTTCTAAAAACCCTAATACCTTTCCCTCTCTCTCGAAGTCTTGGAGTCGGCTGAAAGTTCTTGCGCACCCGAAACCCCACTAGTTTCAATCCCCTAATCCGGTTAGTGTTTCACTATCATCGTTGATGACATGATGTTATTATTATTACATGCTTTGATTAAGAACGACTCGAATTGATTGTATGTTGAATGATAGGAATCGTATAAAGATGATCTTGTAGTTGTATGGCATGATAATAAGTTTAAATCGATTCAATGGTGCTTGTTATGTTACTGTGACGATGTATGCTCCGGATTGATAACTTGTTGATATATCAGTGAAATCGGGTTATTATGAAATCAGTTTACATGAGGTTGTTATGTCTTGATAGTAATCCGAATGAATATGGTTATTGTTCATGATTTCGGTTAGGGTTCTTGAGATTGAATATATGAAATGTGCTTGTTAATGATGATGACGGCTGTAGATGATTAGGGTTTCTGTTTCTGTAATTGACTGCATGATATCCGTAACTGATTGTGATCAAACGTAACTGTTAATTGTCGAAAGATATTGCTACTCGAAACATAGTTGTGGTCGAAAGATGCTTGTAGTCGAAACATAGTTGTGACCGAAAGATATCTGTTGACCGAAAGATACATGTTGACCGAAAGATATGTGTGTGATCGAAAGATGACAATAGGTTCGAAACATAACCTTCGGTCCGAAAGATAACTGAGATAACTAATGTGTCGAAAGATAAGGGTGGATCGAAAGATGCTTGGTTATGAATGTACTTTGAAAGATGGAATTATATGTTTGATTTATTTGGCATGCCATGCTTGATGAACGTTAACATTTGTATACGTGAAGTAATACGTGTTGTGCCGTTATGCAAACTGACTGTTATGTGAACATTAAATTGCATGCGTATCATTGCGAACATGAACTGATTTGTTATACGTGCATACAATAGGACGTGACTAATTACTTGTGAGTGCATAATCTAGCATACCGAGCAAACCAAGGTGAGTTCACGCTCTTACCAAGGCATGGGATTCCCGGGGTGTTGGGAATGGGATTGAAAGGTTGATTAGATACTTTATTGACACTATGCCTAGACTACTACTTTACTATCCTCGGTTGTGAAGGATACCTATAGTTACGAGTAGTCTAGTGGTTATACAACGTGGAACACCACCACACAGTAACGTGGAACACCACCACACAGTAACGTGGAACACCACCACACAGTAACGTGGAACACCACCACACAGTAACGTGGAACACCACCACAGGAAAACGTGGAACACCACCACAGGAAAACGTGGAACACCACCACAGGAAAACGTGGAACACCACCACAGGAAAACGTGGAACACCACCACAGGAAAACGTGGAACACCACCACAGGAAAACGTGGAACACCACCACAGGAAAACGTGGAACACCACCACAGTAAAATATACAAACGGCCCAGTAGAGCCACCTATACAAATGAACTTACTATTACGCATTTCCTTTATGTGAACTCGCTCAACTAGTTTGTTGATCATTCTGTTACATGCCTTGCAGATCGTTAGGTACTTGGAGCTTGCACACGGAGGAGCTGGTCGTTGTGGGGCTTGGATCGTGATCACCTTGTTAAACACTTTTGATGTCTGATACTTATTTGCTATGGGTTTTACAATAATACGCTTCCGCTAAATAATGTTAACTTACTTATGTTTTGGAAACACCTTTCATATGGAAATGGTTTGGATTATAATGTGATTACTTTTACTTTATACAATGTTCTGTATGATTGGTGGCTTGATCCTGGTCAGTCACGCTCCCAAGCGGTGATACTCCGCAGGTGGATTTTTGGGGGTGTGACATCAAAACCTAAAGTTGAAACATGTGCCTCGCGAAAATCATCTCTGCCTGCAAATTTGTTTAAATTTTTCAGCCTGTCTCAACACACTAGCCATGCACCATTTAATATCCATTAATTCCATCTCCTCGGCATCAATTTGATCGTAATCCTCTTTAGTGAGCATTGGATTACCGATCCTTCCTGCAACTAATCCTCCATAGGATTCAAGCACTGTTACCAACAAAGACATGTGGCTTTTAGCAACAAAGTGTTAGCTTTTTGTATTCTTTTTTGTTACTTTTCAGCATCATCAGAAAAGTTCCCCAAGTTTCATGTGGTAGCGTATCTGCAAGTTTTTCAATTAATTCATCAGTATCCATTTTAATTCCAAGTTTTGACATATTTCTCACCAAGTTACAATATCTTTCAATTATTTGCTTGGTGTTTTCAGATTTCAAACCACGGAATAAATCAAATTCTTTCTTCATGATCGACATTTTGTTTTTAAGCATATCATCACTTCCTACAAACTTTGCTTCCAAATCGGTATAGATCGAAAAAGCAGTTCCGTCATGTTGAAGCAATATCAAAATGTCCTCCTTGATTGCTTGCTGAAGCAGACTCACCATCAATTTTTCATCTCTATATTTCTTTTTTTCTTCAGTACTCATTTCTCTAATAGTTTGATGCACACCATTTGTTGTGGGTCTAACATATAGTTCTTCAGTGTGTTCCCACGCATCCAAATGATAAGCTTCAACCCAATTTCCAAACCGTTCGGACCATGCATTGTAATCATCAATATCCATGAGTTTAGGTGGTTTCTGAGATGTCCCGGTTTCATTTTCAAGTAATGCATTCTGAGTGATCGTAATCGGACTAGCAAAGGCATTGTAAAATTCGTTGTCCATGTTTAATTGTCCAAAAATTCACAAAATTTCAAGTTCGAGCGAAATTAAGGTTCTGGAGCGGAATAGCAATAATGCAGTTTCAGGCGAGATCAGCTTTTGAAGCGAAATCCCAATAACCCAATCGAGCGAAATCAACTTATGTAGCTTTCGAGCGAAATCAATTTCTTGAGCAGAATCAAGTGGCAATTTTGAGCGAAATCACCATGACGTCACTTTTTGCACGAACAGTTTAAAGCGAAACCCTCAAAATTCAAGTTTTTAAGTCGATTTTAGCATTGAAACTTTCAAGGGTTTATTAATACCTGATTACGAGTGCTGTGTCTGAAATTGAGTCGATTTTACCGAGAAAAATTTTCAAAATTTAGAAAGAAGGTGTAGAAAAACAGAAAATGCAGCTGAAATGGCAAGAACTCTTCCTCCTGTGCTCTGATACCACTTGTAGGATCATTCTCGGCCCTGAATGAGTCGATCAGAAGAATTCCTATCAAAACAAGAGGCGGAAACTAATGTTTTGGTGCAATCTCAGTCGTATACACTTTAAACTGTTGTATTATTGATCACAGCAACGGTTACAAGCTCTGACAACACTTCGGCAGCACTTCGTGGCTTACCGAAAGAAAATACCTAGAACTATATCTATGATTTCGCTTCTAAATGCCACTATATATAGGCTTTCTGATTTCGCTCCAATAGGCATGAACATCAGGAGCGAAATCACATGTTACAGACTCAAGCGAAATCAGTCCTTTACACACTCGGGCGATGTTGGGATTGAACCCTAACAGAGGAACAGATAATGTAAAGCCAAAACCGGATCACATCAGTGGACTATTAATAAGCAGCAGTTTACTCTTTGCTTTCCCATTGACAGTGGCATTATAACAGTTGATGAATCTTAAGTGCTGCTCACTACAACAACTGATGAACTAAACTCTGATGATACTCTAGTGACTGATCACCTTTGAAGACAAACACTGTTGCTCTATCTACTGCTGTTTTCTAAGTACTGTTGAAGACTCAAGCCCTGCCCACTCAAAGACTGATCACCTTTGAAGAAAGCACTGAAGTTCAACATCAGTGCTCAGGCTACAACAGTGGAACGTGAAGCAGTAGTTATCTCAAGTTTGTATTATACTGATTATCAGATGTTGTATATCAGTAGTTTGTATAGAACAATGTTTATTGGTTGTTAGATCGTTAGATGTCACTATCATGGTGACGTCAGTCAAGATGCTTCAGTGGTTTGGACTGCCTATAAATGTAACAGTACTCTGTACTGTTACATTTGAGATTGACTAAGTAGATTCTTCTTCTCCAGTCTAATCATTTCATCTTGTGCAACCAACCTTGGGGTATCTGGCTGAGGGGGAGCTTAGTTTCTGTAAACACGCTATAATCATTTGCTTTGTATTTTCAATCATTCGACTCAATGAAAAGCACTTGTTTATCAAACTATTTTCTTCCTTGATTGTGTTTATACAGTTTGTATCCATTTCCGCTGCACTTTACATTGTTACATATTCATTGATCTGTCAAGTTCATACAAACAAGCACAATCATAAGAGCCTCGGATCCCAACAATTGGTATCAGAGCTTGGACAGTCAAATTCGATCTAACCATCAATTTGACATAACAGTTCAGCTCACAATTCATTGATACTAAGGTTGGTTGTATTTCAGTTGAAAAACAGAGTAACGAGAAATCATGTTCAAAATGATCACTCAAAAAGCTCTGTAAATCAACCAAGATGTCATAAGATTCACAAATCTCATACAACTGATGATGTCATTCATAAATCACTCATAGTTTCCAGATCTGAAAACTTATCTGGTAAATATGGTATGTTCATCTTCTTTCAAAATTGATATCAACTATTGTTATGGAATTTGTGATGATTTCATATTTTACACTAGAGCATGTACCTCAGATTAGCAAAAATCTATGTTCATCTAAACACAGATGCTCTGCTAACATGAAAGAGGGAAATAAAGCTTTAGTCAAAATTTCTTATGTGCTCAAAGGCAGGTTGAGAATCCTCAAAAGGACCAAATTAACTTTGTCAAAACACATTAAGAATATAAGGTGTCAAAACTGTCCAAATCATATGTAATGTGAGATCTGGTAATAAAACATGCACAAATGTGGTCAGATCTCTCAAAACATTACTTCAAAATGACTCTGGATTAAGTTTCCATCTCAGTTAGTATTTCCATACTTATGAACGGGAAGGGTAAAAAGGGAAAAATAAACAAATCTCAAAGTGTGGTTATCTCAAAAACCTTTGAATCCAAAAGGAAAAGAGTATAAGCATAAAACACTTCTGTGGTTAAAATTGGGTAAACAGTGGTCAGAATGCAACTGTGTGCTTTCATTAATCCAGGAATTGTTCAGGTAACTACAGCATCTCTAGTGATTGTCCTTAAAAGAAGAATTTGCAATCAATTGACAAGAAAATGACCCCAAACAATGGTCAAAATAACTTGAGAATGATATGATCATGAACATATTTATAAAGCTGCTAGATCCTTTTGTTGATTTTCAAAACTTCTTTTATTTTTTCTAAGGCGTGTTTCTTCTTTATAAAAACCAGATATATATTATTTTTTATATAATATATTCTGTACTTTTACCCATTTTTGATAGTAAAAGTTCATCTCTGGTCAGGATGTAATTTACTTGTTTTGTGTAAAATTACTATCCTAAATCTGGTCAAAAGGAATTGGCACATATATCAAGGTCATGTTAAGCTTAAGTTTGATTATCACAGATCATAAATTGATTGCAAATTAATTTCGAACTACTAAGATACTCATGTTCTAGTTCAAGTAATTAGACACAAAATGAGCAGCTCTAGTAGAAATGTTTTCATCATCTGGGATGCTAAACCACTGTCTGGAATAATGGACATTTGGCAAAACCTTGACCAAAATTTCTGTAGACAACTACTGGCAATTTAATCTTGATAATGTACATCTAAAATGTATTTTGTTAAGAATAGCATCTCTGGTGCTCAACAGATGTTGGATAAGACAAAATCAAATTCTACATCTGAACAAGCAGATGCTAACATTATTTGTCAAAGGTTAAAACACTGCTGCACTATCAGTTGTTGCAATAAAAGTCTTCATTTCATTTTCTACCACTGTTGTACCTAAAATGCTGTTGTGTCTCAACATCTGCTCTCTAAAGTCTGTCCACTGCTGATAGTCAACCTCTGCTCTTCAAAAACACTGATGTTTAAAATCACTGTTCCATCCACTGATACACCCACTGCTTCATTTCATTACTGTTGTAACTACTGATGCCTGATCCATCAGTGGTTGTCAAAACAACTGTCCTCCATTATTTATCATTCCATCAGGGGTTGGCACGTGGTCAGTTTTTAGCCGTCAGATCAATATAACCGCTGCCACATCAGCATTCACCTTTTTCCTATATAAAACCCTGATTATACCTAAATAGGGTTTTACTGTCGAATTGAATTCTTCAAAAATTCTCTTCTCAAAGCAGTTTTTCATCTCATCTTCCACAAACTTCTTCGATCATTCGTTTCAAAAATGAAAAAATCAAAGTCATCTGCAAAACCCAAATCCAAGTCATCTCATATAAATCCTCTCACAATCTCCTGGGTCTTCTCACAAAACCAGGAACCACCGATGTCTTCGATTCCATCATTAACATCATGGCAAAATCAAAGTACAAAACTTTGTTCACAGCCGATGCACCAATCTATTTGGCGACCCAAAGGAAGTTCTGGAAGAATGCAACACTTGAAAAACAAGGAGACACTGCAACCACCATACACTCTTCTATAAAGGGTAAAAAGGTCCAAATCACGCCACAATCCATTTCAGAGGTCTTTCAACTCGATGATCAGAAAGGTAAAACTTCTTTCACTAAAAACGCGTTACAAACTGACTTCATTGAAAGAGGGTATGAAGCCACAATGATGACGAAACTTACGTTACAAAAAGGTTATTTTCCGTCTGTAACCAGGTTTTTATTTCATACCCTCCTACTATGTGTTTCAAACAAAACCACTTCTTTCAATGAAATCCCTTTAAAGATTCAAAATCTGGAATATGCAATTCTTCAAGAAGAAAATTTTAACTATTCTCAGGAAGTCTTTAAAGATTTGGTTAATAATGTTGAAACAAAATCATTCTTACTGTTTCCAAGGTTCTTAAGTTACTATTTTCACACGAAATTCAGTAAGGATGATTTAGCTGTAATAAATCAAGGTGAAATTACTCAAATAAACAGTTTAACAACTGAAACTTTTTCAAGAATGTTAGCACCTTGCAAAACACAAGCAGAGGTGCCTGAGCAGAATTTAGCAGCTACCACTGCTCCTCAGGTATCTACTGCTGAGCCCACTACTCTAGGTGATCAAAGCAGCAGACCAACTGTTTTGAAACCCACACCTACAAATCCCAAAAAGCCAAACAAAAAGAAAAATCAAAAACCCCCCAAACCAATCAAAACGGCAACTCTGGAGGATGAGATACCAGAGCTACTGCCTGTGACAACACAAATGTCACAAGAAATCACTGCTGCTACTTCCTCACAGCAGTTGGTACAAATATCTCAACCCATAACCACAACTCCTCATGCTTCTTCACAAAAAGAACAGGTTGTACACATAGGGCCACCACATTATGATCCTCTAGAAACACTCATTTCAATCATCCACAACCCAATGCCCGGGGCAACTCCTCCTTCTACACCCCACCTCACATCCACAATTCCACCAAAAACATAACTTTTGTTGGATGCAATAGATTTGAACCAGGCATTACTCAGTCCTTCTCAATCACCTGTTCATGAGAATATACCTCAACAACTGACTGAGCCTGATGTATCATTCTTTGCTAACCCACCAACACAACCTGAGGAGGTTACACCCCTTAAGTTACATGTAACTCTTGGTGGTAATACAAGTGAAGCAGCCACTACAACTGTTGACCCACTGGTTTACAGTTGGACAGTGGTTACATCAATAAGACTTCCTTGGAGGCAATTTCTTTTATAGCACCTCTGCCAACCACCAGTGGATTTATTTATCCTACTGGCAACATCAAACGGTTGTCAAGTGTTGAAGGGAGAAGACCCTAGTACCAAGACAAAGGGGCATCAGTGGTTGATGTTTGGAGCAAACTCCCTACCTCTACCACTGATAAAACCACTGTTAGTGGGAAATCAGATGATCCCATTAAATTGGGTGATGATTTAAAATATCAGGATTTGACGGAACGAATTGAAAAGTTGGATACATCTGTTGCAGATCTTAAAAACATGCTACAGTAGGTGTTGAAAAATCAAAAGATGCAATCCACTGCTATTCCACCTCAAGCACCTGCTACAAATGAGCTCTGGAATCTATTTCAACCTTTTCTCCATCATCAAGCACAACTAGCAGATCAGCAACATGAAAAACATGTTCAACAACTGAGAAATGCAATGGAGTCAAGGTTCAAGAACACTCAGGCTGATCTAAAGGCTCTCAAAGCTCAGATCCTGCACACCACTGGCACTACTCCTCCACCTGTTTACTTCATTGATCAACTTCCCGAAGATAATGCCAAAAAGGGGGAGAAAATTCAGGAGTGGAGAAGGAAGGGAATAGAGAATGGTCTCTACCTTACACCAGAAAATGCAAACATGACCAACCAGATCCCTTTGCCAGATGGAAGCAAGAAAATGGATGTGACCACAAATGCACTGGCAGAAGCAGTTGCAAGTGTAAAAAGGGATAGAGAGGCCAAAAGGAAAGCCAGGGTGGATTATCCGGATCAGGGTACTTCAGAGTCAAAAGATGATGAAAATCTTATTGATGAAAAGAAGAAGCCTACAAGAAGGGTAAGGCTACCCAAATCCATTCCAATCAGACGTTCAAAGTCTGCTCCAAAACCACCATCTAAAACAGCTGTTGTAACTCCTGTTGTACCTACTACTGTTGGCACTTCAGTGGTTTCAACATCTGCTCCCATTTCAACACACACCACTTCAACACACACTACATCCACTGCCTTACCACCATCACCTCCAAAAACAAAATCACCTCCTGCCAAAAGGCAGAAGACAGCAGTTGTTACAACATCTGCTGAAAAGACAACAGTGGTTGGAGCACCAGTTGTTTCAACAACTGTTAGTCTATCACAAATCACTGCCACTACATCCACCAACACTGTTCCATCCACAACATCATCATCCCCTCCTCAAATAAAGAGGAGAAGGCTAATTCTCAAAGATGATATCACTTCACCATCTCAGCCATCTTCAAAATCCTTAGCTCTTGTCACAAAACCAAATCCAGTAGCTCTCTCTTTAGTTCAAAAGCACAAGCCCTTACCTCCTACAGGTGTTCAATTTCCTCTTGAACTAGAAGCTGTTAGAGAAGAAATAAAGTCTTTCTACTATGAGGATGACCCTGCCAAAAGGAGTTTGCCATCAATAAAAGGATATCCCTGGCCTAAAAATGTTGATGAATATTTGAAGATCAAGGCCAAGCAAGCAGAGGATATCTCAAAGAGAAACACACAAGGGAAATCTGACAAAGAAATCTCTAGAAACTATCAATATCTGCTCACACAAGTCAGCTCCCTTGAACGATTTGCAAAAAATGTCAGTCAACAAATTTCAGAAAGAGCAGCTGAAACTTTGAAGAAAGACTACATTGAAAGCATTATGACTCACAAGAGGTACAAAGGAGAGAGATACATGTACAAAGAGTGGACTGTTCCTGAGCTTGAGAATGAAGCAGCAAGAATTCAAGACATGATAAAAAGGAAAGTCACTCACACTCCTCCTGATTGGGCAAAGTTTAGAAAGAATGCACCTGACAAACAGGTAGAACTGAAGAGAATGAGAGAAGAACTGGTTACTGCTGATTATGGTAACAAAAGACAAATTGCTAGATGGAAAGAAGATGTGGTCAGGGCAACCTACAAAATGTTGGAGGAATTAAGAAAGAAAGATCCAAAAGTTCCTCAAAAGCCTGACTATCCTGAAGCAGAGGTTTCAAAAAGACCATCAAAGCTGCAAAACAGGAGAGCCACTGCTCCAACTGGTACATCCATCTATAAAAGAAGGAGACAAAACCAGTTAGGTTCAGAAACAGTTCAAGAAATTCTTACTGGAAAAGCCATTGTACAAACAGGTGCATTGGTAATGTTGAAAGAAGAACTTGAACTAGACACATCTGCACATACTGCTCAGCCAGTTATGAACAGGCCAGCCTCACCAAATACTTCTGCAGAATAATACTCTCCCAAGAAACCCATTTGGCTTAAAAATACTAAAGTGGATATCTGATCAAAAGACCCATGTATTGACCCTGGACAGAGTCAATGGCGAAGTGAAGTACATATCAAGGAAAGAAGCACTAGGCCTAAGTGTTGAAGATTTGCAGGATCTCCTTGAACTTTCACAGTGTAGGGATGAGGATGACCAGAGTGCAAAGGAATTTGAAGCTGAATTTAAGAATCATGCAAAGGCACTCTTGATGAGTAATAAAGGTCCTGAATAATGAAGGGTTTTGGCATTATCTGTTCCAGGGGGAGATTGTTGGGATTGAACCCTAACAGAGGAACAGATAATGTAAAGCCAAAACCGGATCACATCAGTGGACTATTAATAAGCAGCAGTTTACTCTTTGCTTTCCCCTTGACAGTGGCATTATAACAGCTGATGAATCTTAACTGCTGCTCACTACAACAACTGATGAACTAAACCCTGATGATACTCTAAAAGACTGCTGAAGACAAACATTGTTGCTCTATCTACTGTTGTTTTCTAAGTACTGCTGAATACTCAAGCCCTGCCCACTCAAAGACTGATCACCTTTGAAGAAAGCACTGAAGTTCAACATCAGTGCTCAGGCTACAACAGTGGAACGTGAAGCAGTAGTTATCTCAAGTTTGTATTATACTGATTATCAGATGTTGTATATCAGTAGTTTGTATAGAACAGTGTTTATTGGTTGTTAGGTCGTTAGATGTCACTATCATGGTGACGTTAGTCAAGATGCTTCAGTGGTTTGGACTGCCTATAAATGTAACAGTACTCTGTACTGTTACATTTGAGATTGACTGAGTAGATTCTTCTTCTCCAGTCTAATCCTTTCATCTTGTGCAACGAACCTTGGGGTATCTGGCTGAGGGGGAGCTTAGTTTCTGTAAACACGCTGTAATCATTTGCTTTGTATTTTCAAACATTCGACTCAATGAAAAGCACTTGTTTATCAAACTATTTTCTTCCTTGATTGTATTTATACAGTTTGTATCCATTTCCGCTGCACTTTACATTGTTACATATTCATTGATCTGTCAAGTTCATACAAACAAGCACAATCAAAAGAGCCTCGGATCCTAACAGGCGAAATCTGCAATTCATGGGGTTTCGCTCCAAATGACAACTTGTCATTTGGGGCGAAATCACTTCGAATACATGATTTTAGGATTTCGTGCCCGGTTCTATCCTATACGTCGCAAGACTCGATACAAGACGTAGGCGACAGACGGATGCACCAACAGAAAAGCTAATCAAATACTTAGAGATAGTCAAAGAGTTGGCACTCTCTTTTGTATCTTTTAGTTTAACACAGGTACCAAGAGAGGAGAATGCATAAGCTGATGCACTGGCCAATTTAGGATCATCCTTGAAGATCCCAGAGGATATCAAAATCCCTATTATCCATATCCTGAATCCTGCTATAGAGGATCATGTGGCTATGGAGATAGGAGAAGATTCTGCGATCATACCTAGTGATGCTCCGGAATCAGGATCCTGGATCCTCCCAATCATGAGATATATCCAACATGGAGAGATCCCTACAGGAGAAAACCCCAGAGCTTTCAAAATTAAGGTATCTCAATTTACAATATTGAATAACATGCTATACAAACGATCTCTTGCAGGACCATATCTTAGATGTATTGAGGATCCTGAAATTCAAGAAGTTTTAAAGGATCTCCATGAAGGAGATTGTGGAAATCACACTGGGGGCATGGCATTATTCTCAAGGATCCTGAGGACAGGGTACTATTGGCCTACTATGAAGAAGGATGTTGTGGATTATGCTAAAAGTTGTGATCCTTGTCAAAGACATAGTAATATCCTTCATCAACCAGCTGAACTTTTGCATCCTATATCCTCTTCTTGGCCATTTATGAGATGGGGAATGGATATAGATGGTAAGCTTCCTAAGGCACCTGGTGGAAAAGTATTCATGCTTGCTGTTTTGGTCAAAAATCAAGCAAAGATAATGCAACCAAATCTTTATGTGTGAGGTGTGATGCTTGAATCAATGAATAATATTAAGGATCACTCTGGAATGTAATGAACAAGTGACACAGAGATTTATACGAGGAAAAAGCCCTTGATCAAGAGTTTATCTCCGGCATAAAAAACCTCGGGTGATGGAAACTACCGATCACCAACTCAGATTAAACAAGAAAACGTATTACAACTTCGGATGATAGCGAGCTAATTACAAGGATCACTATAGTGTAATGTGCAAAAAAGTATGTAATCACCAAGTGAATTGTTAAGAGCTGGTGAGAGCAGTTGCGAGTGTGTGTGTTAAGCTAAAAATAGCCAAGTGTTTCTATTTAGCTCGCTATCCCCTTTAAAAATGGAAAGTATCTAAGCTAACAAACATTCCGCATTTTGTGCAAGTCCTCCACGAACTCCATAACGTCCACTTTAGTTAAGCACGTGCGGAATAAGTATGGAATATGCTCCAGGAATATCGCCAAGACCAAGTCCAAGCTCGTACTCCTGCAAAACAAGATCATATACAAAGCAGGCAATCGTTAGTGTAAGGATCACTATGATGATCCATGATCCTGATCCCACAATAACCTCTGAGGATCACTAATTCAATAGAACTAAGGATCACTAAGTCTGACAGTAGTTGAGGATCACTGATCATTGGAAAATCTTCCCCTAACAATTACCCCCAAAATATAAGGAGTAAAATGTAAAATAACGAGTTATATTTTCTCGTTCTTATCCGTAACCAACCAACGGATATATAGCTGTTGAATCCTGACTTGCCGTTGCTAACATGACCTCATTGAGGTGACTATCCTGCAAAATCATCATTATAAATTGAAGTTAGGGATAAGGGTTGGAGGGCATTTAAATTCGTGCGTTTCATCCTTTAAATCTTCATTCGGAGACTTGATCAAGTATTTCCCTTTCCTTTCTCTCTTTATCTTCTCACTCTGTCTCTTCTTCTTCACCACCGTCATAATCAAGATGATGCTGAGATCTTCGCCGGCTAAGGATCATCGTAAGGATAGTCCTCTAAAAAGCCAGGAAATCAGCAAAGATTCTGTGAAGGAACGGTGCTGCTTTACTGATCCACAAATAGACAAAATCGGACATTGCTTTCCAGCAAACACCGATTTCAAACCATTTGATCCCACCGTTCTAAGTGATTCTTTTTCTGAAACCTGGGTAGCTTTTCCGGTCACCCCATTCACAATAGGATACACATACCCTTTTCCAGATTTCACCCAATCCTTCTTCTCTCTTACTGGCACATCCTACATCCAAGCAATGCCTATGATCTGGAGGGTCTTGTATACCCTCGAAAGAATCATTGAGCAGCAAGGTATTGATCTGGGAATGTCGGAGCTTGCAGAGATGTATGACCTCGTAAGCCATGGGTCTCACCGGTATCTACTCAAACATAAACCTGGTGAAGAACACCCCATCTTCAAAGCCACTAAGAATGACACCAACTGGAAACTGCGATTCTTCTTTGTCAGAAGGGATTCTATCCCTGATGGGGTTCTGCCTAGAAAATGGACCACTCATGGTAGGATAGTGTCACACCCCCAAAATCCACACGCGGAGTACCACCGCTTGGAGGCGTGACTGACCAGGATCAAACCATCAATTATATCAAACATAGCATTTAATAATAATCATAAGTATAATTGATGTTCAAAACCAAACGTTATGTATGTAGCGGAAGCATTAAATGTAAAACCCAAATCATAAGTATCAATGAGTGAATGTAAAAGTGTTTAATATGCATTCACATGTCCTTGTCCACAACGGCCCGCTTCCCTTCTGGTGCAAGCTCCAAATATACCTAAGGTCCTGCAAGGCATGCAGCAAATAATCAACAAACTAGTTGAGCGAGTTCACAGAAAGTAAGGTTCTAACATGCATAAGTATAGCTAGTGGGGGCTTCCCATACTAGTGTGTATTAAAGGTGGGGGCTTTCCATGTTCATCCTGGCTAATGAGGGCTTCTCATTAACGGTACTTACTAGACTAACTTCCGACCATGTGTTCTTCTTTACCGAGAACAGGAAAACGTACAGGGTCACGTAGGCTTTACGTGACGTGCCCTTCCCCGAGGACAGTGGTACGCGTGGGGCTACGTAGGCTTTACGCAGCGTGGCCTTCCGAACTGGAAGCCAGTGAATGGTATTGGGTTACGTAGGCTTTACGTAACGTGTCCTCCCGACCCGGGAGACATATGGCAAAAATACTGGGTTACGTAGGCTTTACGTAACGTGTCCTGACTAACCTGAGGACGATGGTCTATAGTCTGGTATATGCGTAAGTACGAGTAATCATTCCACATTCATCATATCCAACCCAATTCCCAACCCGGGAATCCCATGCCTTGGCTGTGTGAACTCACCTTGGTTTGCTCGGCAGATACACAAGTGAACAGGTAGCAAGTAATGGTCAATCACGTCCTATCATGCATTTATTCAAGTCAGGTTCGATTCACGTATAGCACGTAGGGTTAAACAGAGGTAACAAGTTGCAAGCATAAGTCATGGCCCAAACAAAACTAATCAAATTGTGCGAGTGGTGACCAATCCGTCCGGATGGGCATTCCGTGCGGGTGGCATTTCGTGCGGATGGCCACTGGTCCATCCGGGTGGAAATCCGTGCGAGTGGCACTCATCCGGGTGACAGTTCGTGCGGACTGACAATCCGTGCGGACTGTCAGCTCATGCGGATGGTCTGTTCGTGCGGTCGTCAGTTCATCCAGATTGGGCCTTTCGTGCGGTAGTTGGTTCGTGCGGATGGTCAGTCCATCCGGATTGACAATCCGTCCGGTCGGAAATTCGTGCGGAACAGTTGGTGTGGTCCGTCCGTGCGGACAGTCCGTGTTATTCGGCCCAACAGTTCACTCGTACGATCGGATGTGTAACCGGACCAGCTTGTGTGTGGGTATCTTGTGCAAACAGGTTACTTGGTGCGATTGATTCAATAATCCGAATATCATGCAAGCTGGTTACGATTAGATTATCAGTTACCTAATACCCTATCAATTAACACGATTTCCACAAGTCGTTTAACGTGATATCGATCAAACAAGCACATTTAGTATTCAAGTCACATGAACCCTAATTGAACGATCTAACCAATTAACCAAGTTAATCATTCGATTACATGTGCATAACCGGTTCATGTTCATAACCCCAACCCTATCCGATCGATTAACAAGCAAGTCCGGCCGGTTATCAGGCCTATCCGGCCGATCAACAAAAACTAAATCAATATGTTATCATCAAACCGTATTATCTAATCATCCATTTAACCGATATCAATTCACAACCGATAATATAAGGGCCGATTAATAAACAATATCCGGCCGGTTAATCAAACATGTTCGGCCGATTCATTAAGCACATAAATCATTCAATTAACAAAACAATTAAACACTAACCGATTGAAAGGACGAGAATGATATCCGAACGATAAAGATTCGAGATGGTTGCCTTCGATTCGCGAACGAGAGGGAGAGAACGGGAGCTAGGGTTTGTGTGTGTATCCTTGTGTTGTAACAATTGAGAAAGTAACTAAGTCCCTAAGGTGTATAGTTGTTCGCGCATAAGGGAAGTGGGCCGGCCCATCCGCTTGGGCTGCCCTTGGGCCGTGTGTTGTGCAATTCGATTTTTAATAACAACAAACACATTAAATACGCAATACACGTAGCACATAATAACATAACATTCATTTAAATCAAATCTCGTAATCATAACATGTACGAAGTAGGTCTACAACCCGAGTTGTCACATTATCCCCAACTAATTGGAAATTTCGTCCCGAAATTTGGTATGCACTTACTGAGGAAGCTAGATAAACTGTATTGTTCACTGATTTTCCTGGGGTGTCACATCCTCCCCCCGTTGATCTGGAATTTCGTCCCGAAATTCCGAAGTAGTAGCTTCAGCCTCAGTAGTGGTTGCCTGGTTCCCGAATAACTGGGGGTACTTTTCTGTCATCCTGTCTTCGCGTTCCCAGGTGTACTCTGGGCCACGTTTGGAGTTCCAACGAACTCGGACAAGAGGGATTCTCTTGTGTTTGAGGACCTTCACATCCCGGTCCGTGATTTCTACTGGTTCCTCGACGAACTGCAACCGCTCGTCGATAGTGAGTTCCTTAAAAGGAATGATGAGATTTTCATCTGATAGGCACTTCTTTAAGTTCGATACGTGAAAGACATTGTGAACTGCCCCGAGTTCAGCTGGTAGGTTCAACTTGTAGGCTACCTTGCCAATCTTTTCTATGATTTCAAAGGGTCCGACATACCGCGGATTTAGTTTGCCCCGTTTGCCAAAACGAACCACACCCTTCCAGGGTGAGACTTTCAATAAAACCCGGTCCCCGACCTCAAATTCCAATGGCTTTCTACGCTTGTCCGCGTAGGCTTTCTGACGGTCGCGTGCTGCCGCCATGCGTTGTCGTATCTGTGCAATCTTCTCCGTGGCGTCCACAACAACCTCTGGACCCGTGATCTGACTATCTCCCACCTCTGCCCAGCAGAGTGGTGACCGGCATTTACGCCCGTACAATGCCTCGAATGGAGCGGCTTGAATGCTGGTGTGATAACTGTTATTGTAAGAAAACTCCACCAAAGGAAGGTGCTTTTCCCAGCCGTTGCCGAAATCTATAACGCATGCCCGAAGCATGTCTTCTAGAGTTTGGATAGTTCGCTCAGACTGCCCATCCGTCTGAGGATGATATGCTGTGCTCATGTCTAACCGTGAGCCGAAAGATTTGTGCATTGCTTGCCAAAGCTCTGACGTGAATCGTGCATCGCGATCCGAAATGATGGACGTGGGCACCCCGTGCCTCGAAACAACTTCTTTGAGATATACGTCTGCGAGAGTGGAGAACTTGTCCGTTTCCTTAATCGGCAGGAAGTGTGCAGACTTGGTGAGTCGATCCACGATCACCCATATGGTATCATTCCCACGCTGGGATCTAGGTAAGCCCGTAACAAAATCCATGGAAATTTCTTCCCATTTCCACTGTGGTATCTTAAGCTGCTGAAGTAGGCCAGCTGGTTTTTGATATTCAACCTTGACTCTTGCACAGGTCAAGCATTTTCCAACATACGTAGCGATGTGGGCCTTCATGCTAGGCCACCAATAAGTAGTGCTGATGTCGTGGTACATTTTGTCCGACCCTGGATGTACCGAATAGCGAGACTTGTGAGCTTCGTCCATCACCAGTTCGCGTAGACCACCATAAAGTGGGACCCAAATCCGGCCCGTTACATAGTAGGCGCCGTCTACCTTCTGTTCCATTTGTTGTCGTGAGCCGCGTAAGGCTTCAACCTTGACATTTTCAGGCTTCAATGCTTCTATCTGAGCATCTCGTATCTGTGCAGGAAGGCTAGACTGAATCGTAAGCTGTAGCGCTCGCACGCGCCGTGGTAGAGTGTCTTTCCGACTGAGGGCATCAGCCACAACATTGGCTTTGCCTGGATGGTACTTGATAGCGCATTCGTAGTCGTTAAGTAACTCAACCCATCGTCGTTGACGCATGTTCAAATCCTTCTGCTTAAGAATATGCTCGAGACTCCTGTGATCGGTGTAAATCGTGCACCTGGTACCGTACAGGTAGTGTCGCCATATCTTAAGCGCGAAAACAACAGCTCCCAGCTCTAAGTCGTGCGTCGTGTAGTTGCGTTCATGAACCTTGAGTTGACGAGAGGCGTAAGCGATAACCTTGTCGCGCTGCATTAACACACATCCCAATCCCCGAATGGATGCATCACAATATACCACGAAGTCTTCTGTGCCCTCTGGCAATGAGAGGATAGGTGCACTGCAAAGTCTATCCTTTAAGTGCTGAAAAGCAGTCTCCTGGGGCTCTCCCCAGCGATAGGTAATACCCTTCTGCGTTAATAGCGTAAGCGGCTGAGCAATCTTCGAGAAATCCTTGATAAACCGTCTGTAATAACCTGCCAGACCCAAGAATTGACGTATCTCTGTTGGCGTACGCGGTGCAGGCCAGTTTCTGATCGAATCTACCTTGGATGGATCGACATGGATCCCATCCCTGTTCACCACATGGCCTAAGAAGTGGACTTCACGAAGCCAGAAGTCGCATTTAGAAAGCTTGGCGTACAGCTGTTCCTTCCGAAGGAGTTCCAAAATAAGACGAAGATGCTGCTCGTGTTCCTCCTGACTCTTGGAGTAAATCAGGATGTCGTCGATGAATACTATGACGAACTTGTCAAGATAGGGTTTGCACACCCTGTTCATAAGATCCATAAATACAGCAGGCGCGTTCGTTAACCCGAACGGCATGACGAGAAACTCGTAGTGACCATAACGAGTTCTGAAGGCTGTCTTGGAGACGTCCTCATCCCGGACTCTCAGCTGATGGTACCCTGACCTCAAATCTATCTTCGAGTAGTAGCACGACCCTTGCAACTGGTCGAATAAGTCGTCTATGCGCGGAAGAGGATAACGGTTCTTCACCGTCACCTTGTTGAGTTCACGGTAGTCGATGCACATCCTGAACGTACCGTCTTTCTTTTTCACGAAGAGTACTGGAGCTCCCCAAGGCGAAGAGCTTGGTCGAATAAAGCCCTTTTCCAAGAGCTCTTGTAGCTGCTTTGACAATTCCTCCAATTCTGATGGAGCTAGACGGTATGGTGCGCGGGCTATGGGTGCTGCTCCTGGAGCGAGCTCGATCTGAAATTCGACCTGACGATGAGGCGGTAAGCCAGGTAAGTCTTCAGGAAACACCTGAGGGTAATCACGTACAATTGGAATATCCTCCAATTTCTTTTCCTTTGCCGATGCGTCTGTAACAAGAGCCAGAATGGCTGTGTGACCCTTACGTAAGCATTTCTGAGCCTTCAAGAAAGAGATGATGCCAACCACTGCACCACTCTTGTCGCCTTGAACTTCTAGAGGTTCCTGACCCAAACGAGGAATGCGAATAACCTTTTCGCTGCATAAGATTTCTGCTTGGTGTTGGGAAAGCCAATCCATCCCAATCACGACGTCGAAGCTACCCAAAACTATGGGAATGAGATCAATAGAGAAGGCTTGACCAGCTAAGATAAGATTACAACCCTGAACTACGTGCGTGGCTTCTAAACTTTTACCGTTAGCTAACTCTACTACGTGTTTGGTGGGTAAAAGTGTTGGTGCACGTTTTAGCAGTTGACACATTTTCACAGACATATAGCTTGTATCCGCACCCGAATCAAATAAAACAGTAACGTAAATACTGTCGAGGAGAAACTTACCCATAACAACGTTGGGATCGTTCACTGCATCGCCTCGACCTAGCACAAAAGCACGACCACGAGCTTCATTGCCGTTGTTGTTGTTGTTTCCACCGTTGTTGTTCCCGTTGCCCTGGTTATTGTTGTTGCGATTCTGGTTCAACTGGGGGCAATCGCGTTTGAAGTGACCTTCAGCCCCACACTGGAAACATCCCCGGTTTCCACGCTGTGGCTGCTGCTGCTGCTGCTGGTTCTGTGGAGCTGGTTGCTGAGGCTGCTGATTTTGATTTGCAGGACGAGGGCTCCTACAGTCTTTAGCCTCGTGCCCCATCTTAAGACACCTTTGGCAACGACCCTTGTTACACGGGCCGTGGTGATGCCTGTTGCAGTTGTGGCACCTAGGTTGACTACCCTGATATCTCCTCTGTCTGTGACTACCAGAGGATTGCTGACTGGGACTCTGATACTGGTCAGTCTTCTGCTGCTGAGCTTGAGACTGAACGGATGCTGAACCTTTGCTAGAATCTCCATCCCATTTTCTTTTACTGTCACCAGATGTAGCAGGAGTAACTGAGGTGGTGACGTTAGTAGTAGCATTAACACGCTTGGGCAGTTTATTCTGATCCACTGCCTGATCAGTGATACGGTGAGCGAGACGCTGGATTTCTTGGATGTTTTCGAGGTTAGCCGACGTCACGTGGCTTTGAATCTCTGGCGCCAATCCCTTGAGATACAACTCAATGCGCTTGTATGGAGGATCCACCATAGTAGGACACAGAACGGCCAGCTCATTGGACCGTTTGGTATACGCTTCGATTTCCGATCCAACCATTTTCAAGTTATAAAGCTCGTCTTCCAGCTTGTGTATGTCTTCCCGCGTGCAATACTCACGCTTGATGAGTTCCTTAAAGTCGTTCCATGGGGTGGCGTTAGCAGCTGCCAACCCTAAGATCTGGACTTGGGCGTTCCACCAAGTCAATGCTATCCCCTCCAAAGTGCCGGTGGCAAACTTGACCTTGCGAGCCTCAGGGCACTCGCACATTTCAAAGACTGATTCTAGCTTCTCGAACCAGTGGAGTAGTCCCACTGCTCCTTCCGTGCCGCTGAAGGTGTTTGGACGACAGTCCATGAAATTCTTGAAGGTACACACAGGTTGTTGCTGAGCGGGTTGACCTGCTTGGGCGGCTGCAACTGCCGTAGCAATGAGAGCCTCTAGCTGGGCTTGTGTCATGTTAACTCGTCCAGACATGATCTTCATTGTAAAAAGGTAGCGTAGGTAAGAATGGTTCGCGAATAGGGCGATGACAGAAAAGCATAGGCATATAGGTGTTCTCATGAAATCAAAGCATGTGTATCTAAGCGTAATGCGAGCAAAGTTCTAAACAGTTCTAGCAAACAGGCAATAACATAAACCTTATTACCTAGGATGTCGAGTCTTGCACGTGGAGCGAAGCGTCGTTGTGGATCGTTGAGAGCACTGTTCTGGTTATAGTCCGGTTTTAATAAAAACGCTTTCCCATATTAAAACCAAGTTCTCTATAACCAATGGCTCTGATACCAATCTGTCACACCCCCAAAATCCACACGCGGAGTACCACCGCTTGGAGGCGTGACTGACCAGGATCAAACCATCAATTATATCAAACATAGCATTTAATAATAATCATAAGTATAATTGATGTTCAAAACCAAACGTTATGTATGTAGCGGAAGCATTAAATGTAAAACCCAAATCATAAGTATCAATGAGTGAATGTAAAAGTGTTTAATATGCATTCACATGTCCTTGTCCACAACGGCCCGCTTCCCTTCTGGTGCAAGCTCCAAATATACCTAAGGTCCTGCAAGGCATGCAGCAAATAATCAACAAACTAGTTGAGCGAGTTCACAGAAAGTAAGGTTCTAACATGCATAAGTATAGCTAGTGGGGGCTTCCCATACTAGTGTGTATTAAAGGTGGGGGCTTCCCATGTTCATCCTGGCTAATGAGGGCTTCTCATTAACGGTACTTACTAGACTAACTTCCGACCATGTGTTCTTCTTTACCGAGAACAGGAAAACATACAGGGTCACGTAGGCTTTACGTGACGTGCCCTTCCCCGAGGACAGTGGTACGCGTGGGGCTACGTAGGCTTTACGCAGCGTGGCCTTCCGAACTGGAAGCCAGTGAATGGTATTGGGTTACGTAGGCTTTACGTAACGTGTCCTCCCGACCCGGGAGACATATGGCAAAAATACTGGGTTACGTAGGCTTTACGTAACGTGTCCTGACTAACCTGAGGACGATGGTCTATAGTCTGGTATATGCGTAAGTACGAGTAATCATTCCACATTCATCATATCCAACCCAATTCCCAACCCGGGAATCCCATGCCTTGGCTGTGTGAACTCACCTTGGTTTGCTCGGCAGATACACAAGTGAACAGGTAGCAAGTAATGGTCAATCACGTCCTATCATGCATTTATTCAAGTCAGGTTCGATTCACGTATAGCACGTAGGGTTAAACAGAGGTAACAAGTTGCAAGCATAAGTCATGGCCCAAACAAAACTAATCAAATTGTGCGAGTGGTGACCAATCCGTCCGGATGGGCATTCCGTGCGGGTGGCATTTCGTGCGGATGGCCACTGGTCCATCCGGGTGGAAATCCGTGCGAGTGGCACTCATCCGGGTGACAGTTCGTGCGGACTGACAATCCGTGCGGACTGTCAGCTCGTGCGGATGGTCTGTTCGTGCGGTCGTCAGTTCATCCAGATTGGGCCTTTCGTGCGGTAGTTGGTTCGTGCGGATGGTCAGTCCATCCGGATTGACAATCCGTCCGGTCGGAAATTCGTGCGGAACAGTTGGTGTGGTCCGTCCGTGCGGACAGTCCGTGTTATTCGGCCCAACAGTTCACTCGTACGATCGGATGTGTAACCGGACCAGCTTGTGTGTGGGTATCTTGTGCAAACAGGTTACTTGGTGCGATTGATTCAATAATCCGAATATCATGCAAGCTGGTTACGATTAGATTATCAGTTACCTAATACCCTATCAATTAACACAATTTCCACAAGTCGTTTAACGTGATATCGATCAAACAAGCACATTTAGTATTCAAGTCACATGAACCCTAATTGAACGATCTAACCAATTAACCAAGTTAATCATTCGATTACATGTGCATAACCGGTTCATGTTCATAACCCCAACCCTATCCGATCGATTAACAAGCAAGTCCGGCCGGTTATCAGGCCTATCCGGCCGATCAACAAAAACTAAATCAATATGTTATCATCAAACCGTATTATCTAATCATCCATTTAACCGATATCAATTCACAACCGATAATATAAGGGCCGATTAATAAACAATATCCGGCCGGTTAATCAAACATGTTCGGCCGATTCATTAAGCACATAAATCATTCAATTAACAAAACAATTAAACACTAACCGATTGAAAGGACGAGAATGATATCCGAACGATAAAGATTCGAGATGGTTGCCTTCGATTCGCGAACGAGAGGGAGAGAACGGGAGCTAGGGTTTGTGTGTGTATCCTTGTGTTGTAACAATTGAGAAAGTAACTAAGTCCCTAAGGTGTATAGTTGTTCGCGCATAAGGGAAGTGGGCCGGCCCATCCGCTTGGGCTGCCCTTGGGCCGTGTGTTGTGCAATTCGATTTTTAATAACAACAAACACATTAAATACGCAATACACGTAGCACATAATAACATAACATTCATTTAAATCAAATCTCGTAATCATAACATGTACGAAGTAGGTCTACAACCCGAGTTGTCACAGATAGAGGATCCTGAAAAGGATCACAGGATAACCTTGTTTCTGTTTGAGGATCACTAACATCCTTTTGTCTCTATTTTGCAGCTATTACTGTCGCACACCTCATCACAACACCTGCAACAAAGGAAAGGCTTGCTGCTTTCCGAAGACTTGATCCTGCAATAAGATCATTTAAAGCAAACACCCAGGATTCTCAAGAAGCATCCTCAGGTTCTGTCACTATGTCGAGTAAGTATCCATGTTTATATGTAATTAAATGCTTAAATTAAAATGAAATAAGGATACTTATCTGTTTTGGATGTGTAGGTGCTGGAAAATCTTCAAGATCTGCCTCCAAATTCAGTGTCACTGACCTTGACACTATCTGATCCTCAAAGAAGAAGCTTGCTGCTAGTCCAACTGTCACGATCCCCAAGGCAACCACTTCTAAAGGCAAGGGTGGCAAGAAAAGGAAGACCTCTGAGGCTAACAATCTAGAAGGCTTGCCTCTGATCCGTCATCAGTTCCTTGAGTACTTTGCTGAGGTAAGGATCACTGACTTAGCTTAATTATCCTGCCCACTTGAGGATCATGTTATACTAAGCTTTATATCATCTTTTTGCAGAAATTTGCTTAAATCAAGGACTACGTAGGCAATGTTGAAGAAGTTAAGCTAAAGTACTCGAACCTTAAACAAGGAGCGGTGCTCAAGGATCACAAGATTGCTTTTCTTGAAAAGGACCTCAATGATGCCAAAACCCAGACGGCTAAAGCTCTGATCAACGCTAACTATGAGAAGCACGAGCTCATGGAGGGTGCTAATGTCTCTGCTGCCATTGCCATGTACAAAACCAAGTTGCAGATGGCCTAAGAAGCTCAGGATCCTAACTTTGATAGGAGCAACTGGGACATGGAGGGCTGGAAGGCTAGGCTGGCTGAGTTGGAGGACGAAGAGGAGGCTGATGAGGTTCTAGCAATTGAGGCAACCGAGAGTGGCAAGGATCAGGCCGGTGGAGAGGCAAGTGGAGCTGGTGATGGTGATGCAGCGAAGGTGTAAGCTGCAAGGATGGGCGATGATGGACACTTCTAGACATAGCCAGAGCCCATTTTTTAAGTTTGGTAGTGGTTTTTTGGTTATGATGTTTTTGTTGAACAATGGTTGGTCTGTAATAACTTTAGACAATAGTTTCTAGGGTGAAGGATCATGGATCCTTGAACAATAGGTAGGATAATGGGTGGTGGATGGATCCTCTGTTTGGGGGATGAAGCCACTCGTTATCCTTCCGTCTTTTATTTCCTGCACTACAAAGACCCCTAAACATTGGACACCCTTTGCCAACCCATGTGGACGGGCCACGTTTTGCTGGTAGAAACGTGGGTTGGCAATTTTGACAACCTTAAAGGGTTTAATGTTTTGTGAATAAAATAACTTTAACTTTTTGGCTATCTCCCGTATTGCTATCCTTGTTAGTACTTTACTTTTCAATTGTTGCGATATTCATTTTATTTAAACTTATCAAGTAAAGAAAAAACTTAATAAATATCCTCAAAAAGTTTAGGATATGATCAAGGATCACATATCCTATAGTCGACAAGTTCCGAAAAGTAGTATATTTTAAGGATCATAAGTTCAGTTGTCAAAGTATAAGGGTTACTCAAATGAATAATGAATAAAATCAAAATAGTTAAGGATCATACCTGAGAATCCAAGTTAGTGTTTTGGTCAAAAATCAAGCAATGATAATGCAACCAAACTCTCCATTACGGGGAATGATGCTTGAGTTATTGAACAACAATAAGGATCACTCAGAAATGAAATGAACAAGTGACACAAAGATTTATACGAGGAAAAAGCCCTTGATCAATGAATGATCTCCGGCATAAAAAACCTCGGGTGATGGAAACTACCGATCACCAACTCAAATTAAACAATGAATGTATTACAACTTTGGATGATAGCGAGCTAAGTACAAGGATCACTATAGTGTACTGTGTAAAAAGTGTATAATCGCTAAGTGAATTAACAAAAACAGGTGAGAGCCGTTGTACGAGTGTGTGTGTAGCCAAAAATAGCCAAGTGTTTTCTAATTAGCTCGCTACCCCTTTAAAAATGGAAAATAACTACACTAACTAACACTCCGCAAATGGTGCAAGTCCTCCACGACTCCATAACGTCCACTTTTAGCTAAGCACGTGTGGAAAAAACATGGAATATGCTCCAGGAATGTCGCCAAGACCAAGTCCAAGCTGGTACTCCTGCAAAAACAATACCATATTCAAAGTAGACAATCGTTAGTATAAGGATCCTTAAGATGATCCATGATCCTGATCCTAAAGTACTTCTGAGGATCACTAACTCAAACAGAAGTGAGGATCACCAAACCCAACAGTAATTGAGGATCACATGTCATTGAGAAATCCTCCCCTAACAATTGCCCCCAAAATATAAGGAGTAACTATGTAAATAAACGAGTTGTATTTTGTTGTTATCCGCAATCAACCAACGGATAACTAGCCGTTGTAATCGGACTAGCCGTTACGAACATGATGTCACTGAAGTGACTATCCTGTAAAATCATCATTATAAATAGGAGTTAGAGATAGGGATCAATCCGCCTTTAAATTCAAGAGAAACTCCCTTTAAATTCATATCCGAAGATCAAGCAGGTATCTCTCTTCCTCTTCTTCCTTTACGTTTTCTTTCTCTGTTCCTTCTTTCTCTGCTCCTTCTTTCTTCACCTTCTTCATAATCAAGATGATGTTAAGATCCTCTCCTGCTAAGGATCACAAGAAGGACAGTCCTCTTAAGAGCCAGGGGATCATCAAAGATTCGACGAATGAAAGGTGTTGCTTCACTGATCCACAAATAGACAGAATCCGGCATTGCTTTCCGGCGAACACCTATTTCAAATCGTTTGATCCCACCGTTCTAAGTGATTACATTTCTGAAACTTGGGTAGCTTTCCCGGTCACTCCTTTCATAATAGGATACTCGTATCCTTTCCCTGAATTCACCCAGTCTTTCTTCTCTCTCACCGGCATCTCCTATATTCAAGCTATGCCAATGATCTGGAGGGTCTTATATACCCTTGAGAGGATCATTGAGCAAGAAGGAATTGCTCTAGGAATGTCGGAATTGGCAGAGATGTATGACCTCACAACATTTGGATCCCACCGATATCTATTCAAGCGTAAACCCGGTGAAGAGCATCCCATCTTCAAAGCCACTAAGAATGATACAAACTGGAAACGGCGATTCTTCTTTGTCAGAAGGGATTCTATCCCAGATGGAAAGGATCTGCCAAGGAAGTGGACCACCCATGGTAGGATAGAGGATCCTGAGAAGGATCACCAGATAACCTTATTTTTGTATAAGGGTCAGTAACACCCTTTTATTTCTGTTGTACAGCTGTCTCTGTTTCGCACCTTATACCATCACCTGCCACCAAGGAAAGGCTCGCTGCTTTCAGAAGACATGATCCTGCAACAAGATCATTCAAAACAAACACCCAGGACTCACAAGAAGTATCCTCAGGTTCTGTCACTATGTCAAGTAAGTATCCTGTTTTTTGTATAGTTAAAGGTTTAAATAAATAGTTAAATAGAAATAGGATAAGGATACTTATCTGTTTTGAATGTGTAGGCGCCGGTAAATCCTCAAAATCTGCCTCCAAGTTTAGTGTCACTGATCTTGACAATGTCAGATCCTCAAAGAAAAAGTCTGCTGCTAGCCCCTCCGTCGTAATCCCCAAGGCTACCACTTCAAAGGGAAAAGGTGGAAAGAAAAGAAAGACCTCTGAAGCTGACAACCTTCAAGGCTTACCTCTGATCCGTCATCAATTCCTCGAGTACTTTAATGATGTAAGGATCACCGACTTAGTTTAGTTATCCTATCCACTTGAGGATCACCTGACTCTAATCTTTGCATTGTCTTCTTTGTAGAAATTTGCTGAGATCGAAGACTATGTAGGGAATGTTGAAGACATTGAGCAAAAGTATTCGGACCACCAGCAAGTTGCGGTGCTCAAGGATCACAAGATTGCTTCCCTCGAAAAAGACCTCCATGATGCCAAAACTGAGACGGCCAAGGTTTTGATCAATGCTGATTATGAGAAGCACGAGATCACACAAGATGCTAAAGTCTCTGCTGCCATTGCCATGTACAAGACCAAGCTGCAGATGGCTCAAGAAGCTCAGGATCCTGCCTTTGATAGGAGCAGCTGGGACATGGAGGGCTGGAAGGCTAGGCTGGCTGAGTTGGAGGATGATGAAGATGAGGCTGACGAGGTTCTGGCAATCGAAGCCGGTGGCAGTGGCAAGGATCTGGCGAAGGACTCTGGAGCTGGAGGGGATGATGATGCAGCGAAGGTGTAGGCTGCATGAATGGGCGACGAAGGACATTTCTAGACGTAGCCTGTTTTGGTCAAAAATCACACAAGGATAGTGCAACCAAACTCTCTGTAACGGGGAATGATGCTTGAAATGATGAATAAAGATAAGGATCACTTAAATGTAAATTGCACAAGTGACACACGGATTTATACGAGGAAAAAGCCCTTGATCAATGAATGATCTCCGGCATAAAAAACCTCGGGTGATGGAAACTACCGATCACCAAGTTCAAATATAATAAATAACGTTTACAACTTCGGATAGTAACGAGCTAGGTACAAGGATCACTATGGTGTAGTATGCTAGAACGTGTAAGAAATGTGTCGTCCCCTGCCAAATGCTCGAGAGTGCAGTTTATATAGGTGTGTGTGGTTGAATTTAGGCAAGTCACCTAACTACTAGCTCGTTACCCCTTTTAGAAATAGAAGTAAATTTAGCCTAACAAACTATCCATAATTTGTGCTAAGTTTCCATATTCTCCACAACGTCCATTTCCGGTTATGCATATGCGAAATTAGCGTGGAAGATTCCTTAATGACGTTGCCAAGACCAGGTCCAACTTGTAATTCCTGCAAAACAACATGAAATTCAAAGAGAACAATCGTTAGTATGAGGATCCTTAGGATGATCCATGATCCTGATCCTGAAGCTCTTCTGAGGATCACTATCTGCCACAGAAACAAGGATCACTGTTAGGATATCATGTAAGGATCACAGGTCATTAAAAATCCTGCCCTAACAATTGCCCCCAAAATATAAGGAGTAATTATATAATATTAACGAGTTATATTTTGCTGATCTTATCCGTAACTAACTTAACGGATATATAGCCGTTGTAAGTGAACTATTCGTTGCAATCCTGACGTCACGGAGGTGACAACCCTGCACAAATCGTGATTATAAATAGAGATAGGGATAGGATCGTTTGCATATGGTGGAGGGATCCTCTGTTTGGGGGATGAAACCATTGTGATCCTGCCGCCTTTACTTTCCTGCACAACTTGAAAACCATTATCATGGACACCCTTTACCTACCCCAGCGGACGGGCCACGTATTGCTGGTAGATGCTCGGGGCATGTAATTTTGACAACCTATGAAGGGTTAGTCTTCATGCTTAATAAATAAAATCTTAACTTTTGTCTCTTATCCTGTGTTGTTATCCTTTAAGTTCTTTTAATTTTTAATTGTCTTGATGTATACTTATTAAATAAGTTACTTTGAATAACTCAGATTGAAAGCATTTGGGATATGATCCATGATCAAATATCCTATAGTGTATGTTTTAAGGATCATAAGTTCAGTTGTCAAAGTATAAGGGTTATTCAAATAAACAATGAATAAGATAAAAATAGTTAAGGATCATACCTGAGGATCCAAGTTAGGATCCTAACCATAATCAGGATAACTATAAGATAAACCTTAGAGAGAAATAAGGATCAGGGATCCTTAGTTGTTTAACTTCAAGGATCTGAAATAGAGCATAACTTGGGACTAAGCCAATATAAGATAAGAGTTAGTAACTGAGGACTAGCCCAAGGATAACTAGGGACAAGCCCAAGGATAACTGGGGACAAGCCCAAGGATAACTGGGGACAAGCCCAAGGATAACTGGGGACAAGCCCAAGGATAACTGGGGACAAGCCCGAGGATCGTATGTAAACTGGAGTATGACCCTTACTGGCGACTATCCAAACTTAGTGACATGATAATGCCAAAACCTTAGCTAACGTGAAAATGTTAGAAACCTTAGGAACGGATGTATGGTACGTCTACCATTATACGTAGGATCCTAGGTATAGCCAGTACAATGGAATTATCAGCCCCTAAAGCGAGTACAGGTCCCAAAGACTTGAACTATACCAGGATCATCGTGCGCTACAGGCGAAACTGGGGACAAGCCCAAGGATAACTGGGGACAAGCCCAAACAACTGGGGTTAAACCCAAGGATCTAAATCGCTTCTGAAGATTATCAACAATATGCTAAGGATACCTAGACTATCAAAACTCAAAATCTTGTGAGAGAAGGATAAAGGATATATGATCCTTATCCTTAAATAAGAAAATAAGAAAATGAAATAGTTCAAGATTAGGATATTACCAGAGTAAGGATCCTTGACACCTTAAGGATCCTTCAAGGATACCTCTAATGTAAGGATCATATGTGCCAGGAGGATCCTGCTCACATTAAATATTTCTTCAAGTGGACAGCATTCCAGGCTCTTGGTAGCAAATCACCTTCCATGGTTAGAAATCTATATGCCCCCTTTCCTGCTTCAGCTTCAATCAAATAAGGGCCTTCCCATTTTGGTGCCAATTTTCCATCAGCAGGATTGGTGGTATTCTGGAATGCTTTTCTCAATACCATATCCCCAACTTGGAATTTCCTTATCCTGACATTTTTGTTGTAAGCACCAACCATTCTTTGTTGGTAGCTAGCCATCCTTATCCTAGCCAAATCCCTGATTTCCTCAATAGTATCCAAGTCTTGAGCCAGGTTTTCATTATTTTCCTCAGGATCACGGGTACTTGTTCTAGCAGTTGGAACCACCATTTCTGTTGGGATCACCGATTCTGCCCCAAACACCAAAGAGAATGGTGTTTGACCAGTAGCATTCTTGGGGGTTGTCCTATCAGCCCAAAGCACATAAGGTAATTCTTCTGCCCATTTCCCTTTCTTGGATCCAAGTTTCTTCTTCAAATTGTTGATGATGATCTTGTTGGATGATTCTGCTTGACCATTAGCTTGTGGGTGGACTGGTGTTGATGTTATCATCTTAATCCCCCAGCTGTCACAAAAGTTAGTAGTTCTGTCCCCAATAAATTGGGAACCATTATCGCATATAATTTCAGAAGGAATGCCAAATCTAGTTATGATATTTCTCTTAGTAAAGGATATAACTTCCTTCTCTCTGACTTGGGCAAAAGCTTCAGCCTCTATCCACTTGGAGAAGTAATCAGTCATAGCAAGCATGAACACTTTTCCACCAGGTGCCCTAGGGAGCTTGCCAACTATATCCATCCCCCATCTCATAAATGGCCAAGAGGAGGATATAGGATGTAGAAATTCAGCCGGCTGATGAAGGATATTGCTGTGTCTTTGACAAGGATCACACTTCTTAGCATACTCCACAGCATCCCTTTTCATAGTTGGCCAGTAGTATCCTGTCCTTAAGATCCTTGAGAACAATGCCCTGCCCCTAGTGTGGTTTCCACAATCTCCTTCATGGAAGTCTTTTAAAACTTCTTGAACTTCAGGATCCTCGATACATCTTAAATATGGTCCT